>NW_026527308.1:0-81330 GCF_022682495.2 Desmodus rotundus | reverse complement strand
CCCCAGGGGTGGGTCACGTGACCCCGCAGGTGTGGGTCACGTGACCCCTCAGGGGTGGGTCACGTGACCCGCCGGGGTGCGTCACGAGACCCCCCAGGGGTGGGTCACGTGACCCCTCCGGTGTGGGTCACGTGACCCATCGGGGGTGGGTCACGTGACCCCTCAAGGGTGGGTCAGGAGACACCTCAAGGGTGGGTCCCGTGACCCGAGGGAGGCCTGTTGTGGGGAGCCTGAGTGCGCACGCGCGGCCCACGTACAGGCCCGAAAGGAGCCAGCCGCGGCTCGGAGAAAAGCCATCTCCTGGGGGCCTCCCCATGTTCCTCCACTCCTCCAGGAGGACCCCTTTACGGATGGAAGAAAAGTGGGATCTTCGCAGTGGTGGGTTCGGGCCAGAGGGGTCTGCGGGTTTGCCTGCACGAACGCCAGGTGCTCGCACAACGGGCCCAGGTGTTTGAGCCCCGTGGAGGCAGAGGGCTGCTTATTGCTGGATGATAGTGTCCTGCAGGGTTAAGGGATGGCGTGGGCACTCCCAGGGCGACAGAGGGCACCTGGCCTTTAGAGAGTTCCCTGGAAAATTCCCCGCCCAGGCCCCTGGTCCACAAGTCTCTCCTGCGCACAGTGTCCGTGCGAGGCTGGGAGTGCTTCTGGGGAGTGTTCGCCAGCGGAAATCGCGTGGTCCTTTAGGTGGCAGGGAGGGCTCCTGTGTCCATGGACAGGTGCCCAGGGACCCTGTGGAACTGCTGTGACCTCTAAATGGTGGGTCAGGTGAGCCGAGGAAGGCGTGTGCTTGGGAGCCTGAGTGCGCATGCGCGGCCCACGTATAGGCCCGAAACGAGCCAGCCGCGGCTCGGAGAAAAGCCATCTCCTGGGGGCCTCCCCATGTTCCTCCACTCCCCAGGGAGGGCCCCTTTACGGATGGAAGAAAAGGGGGATCTTCGCAGTGGTGGGTTCGGGCCAGAGGGGTCAGGGGGTTTGCCTCCACGTACGCCAGGTGCCCGCACACCGGGCCCAGGTGTTTGAGCCCCGTGGAGGCAGACGGCTGCTTATTGCTGGATGCAAGTGTCCTGCGGGGTCAAGGAAGGGCATGGGCACTCCCGGGCGACACAGGGCACCGGGCCCTTAGAGAGTTCCATGGAAAATCCCCCGCCCAGGGCCCCGGTATCCAAGTCTGTCCTTAGCACACAGCCTGTGCGGGGCTGAGAGTGCTGCTGGGCAGTGTGGCCTAGGGGAAATCCCGCGGTCCTCTGAGTGGCAGGGAGGGCTTCTGTTTCCATGGACAGGTGCGCAGGGACCCTGTGAAACTGCTGTGACCTCTCAAGGGCGGGTCTCCTGACCCCTCCAGGGTGGGACAGGAGACCTCCCAAGGGTGGGTCACGAGACCCCGCAAGGGTGGGTCACGTGACCCCAAAATGGTGGGTCACGAAACCCCTCAAGGGTGGGTCACGTGACCCCTCAGGGGTGGGTCACGAGACCCCCCAGGGGTGGGTCACGTGACCCCGCAGGTGTGGGTCACGTGACCCCTCAGGGGTGGGTCACGTGACCCGCCGGGGTGCGTCACGAGACCCCCCAGGGGTGGGTCACGTGACCCCTCCGGTGTGGGTCACGTGACCCATCGGGGGTGGGTCACGTGACCCCTCAAGGGTGGGTCAGGAGACACCTCAAGGGTGGGTCCCGTGACCCGAGGGAGGCCTGTTGTGGGGAGCCTGAGTGCGCACGCGCGGCCCACGTACAGGCCCGAAAGGAGCCAGCCGCGGCTCGGAGAAAAGCCATCTCCTGGGGGCCTCCCCATGTTCCTCCACTCCTCCAGGAGGACCCCTTTACGGATGGAAGAAAAGTGGGATCTTCGCAGTGGTGGGTTCGGGCCAGAGGGGTCTGCGGGTTTGCCTGCACGAACGCCAGGTGCTCGCACAACGGGCCCAGGTGTTTGAGCCCCGTGGAGGCAGAGGGCTGCTTATTGCTGGATGATAGTGTCCTGCAGGGTTAAGGGATGGCGTGGGCACTCCCAGGGCGACAGAGGGCACCTGGCCTTTAGAGAGTTCCCTGGAAAATTCCCCGCCCAGGCCCCTGGTCCACAAGTCTCTCCTGCGCACAGTGTCTGTGCGAGGCTGGGAGTGCTTCTGGGGAGTGTTCGCCAGCGGAAATCGCGTGGTCCTTTAGGTGGCAGGGAGGGCTCCTGTGTCCATGGACAGGTGCCCAGGGACCCTGTGGAACTGCTGTGACCTCTAAATGGTGGGTCAGGTGAGCCGAGGAAGGCGTGTGCTTGGGAGCCTGAGTGCGCATGCGCGGCCCACGTATAGGCCCGAAACGAGCCAGCCGCGGCTCGGAGAAAAGCCATCTCCTGGGGGCCTCCCCATGTTCCTCCACTCCCCAGGGAGGGCCCCTTTACGGATGGAAGAAAAGGGGGATCTTCGCAGTGGTGGGTTCGGGCCAGAGGGGTCAGGGGGTTTGCCTCCACGTACGCCAGGTGCCCGCACACCGGGCCCAGGTGTTTGAGCCCCGTGGAGGCAGACGGCTGCTTATTGCTGGATGCAAGTGTCCTGCGGGGTCAAGGAAGGGCATGGGCACTCCCGGGCGACACAGGGCACCGGGCCCTTAGAGAGTTCCATGGAAAATCCCCCGCCCAGGGCCCCGGTATCCAAGTCTGTCCTTAGCACACAGCCTGTGCGGGGCTGAGAGTGCTGCTGGGCAGTGTGGCCTAGGGGAAATCCCGCGGTCCTCTGAGTGGCAGGGAGGGCTTCTGTTTCCATGGACAGGTGCGCAGGGACCCTGTGAAACTGCTGTGACCTCTCAAGGGCGGGTCTCCTGACCCCTCCAGGGTGGGACAGGAGACCTCCCAAGGGTGGGTCACGAGACCCCGCAAGGGTGGGTCACGTGACCCCAAAATGGTGGGTCACGAAACCCCTCAAGGGTGGGTCACGTGACCCCTCAGGGGTGGGTCACGAGACCCCCCAGGGGTGGGTCACGTGACCCCGCAGGTGTGGGTCACGTGACCCCTCAGGGGTGGGTCACGTGACCCGCCGGGGTGCGTCACGAGACCCCCCAGGGGTGGGTCACGTGACCCCTCCGGTGTGGGTCACGTGACCCATCGGGGGTGGGTCACGTGACCCCTCAAGGGTGGGTCAGGAGACACCTCAAGGGTGGGTCCCGTGACCCGAGGGAGGCCTGTTGTGGGGAGCCTGAGTGCGCACGCGCGGCCCACGTACAGGCCCGAAAGGAGCCAGCCGCGGCTCGGAGAAAAGCCATCTCCTGGGGGCCTCCCCATGTTCCTCCACTCCTCCAGGAGGACCCCTTTACGGATGGAAGAAAAGTGGGATCTTCGCAGTGGTGGGTTCGGGCCAGAGGGGTCTGCGGGTTTGCCTGCACGAACGCCAGGTGCTCGCACAACGGGCCCAGGTGTTTGAGCCCCGTGGAGGCAGAGGGCTGCTTATTGCTGGATGATAGTGTCCTGCAGGGTTAAGGGATGGCGTGGGCACTCCCAGGGCGACAGAGGGCACCTGGCCTTTAGAGAGTTCCCTGGAAAATTCCCGCCCAGGCCCCTGGTCCACAAGTCTCTCCTGCGCACAGTGTCTGTGCGAGGCTGGGAGTGCTTCTGGGGAGTGTTCGCCAGCGGAAATCGCGTGGTCCTTTAGGTGGCAGGGAGGGCTCCTGTGTCCATGGACAGGTGCCCAGGGACCCTGTGGAACTGCTGTGACCTCTAAATGGTGGGTCAGGTGAGCCGAGGAAGGCGTGTGCTTGGGAGCCTGAGTGCGCATGCGCGGCCCACGTATAGGCCCGAAACGAGCCAGCCGCGGCTCGGAGAAAAGCCATCTCCTGGGGGCCTCCCCATGTTCCTCCACTCCCCAGGGAGGGCCCCTTTACGGATGGAAGAAAAGGGGGATCTTCGCAGTGGTGGGTTCGGGCCAGAGGGGTCAGGGGGTTTGCCTCCACGTACGCCAGGTGCCCGCACACCGGGCCCAGGTGTTTGAGCCCCGTGGAGGCAGACGGCTGCTTATTGCTGGATGCAAGTGTCCTGCGGGGTCAAGGAAGGGCATGGGCACTCCCGGGCGACACAGGGCACCGGGCCCTTAGAGAGTTCCATGGAAAATCCCCCGCCCAGGGCCCCGGTATCCAAGTCTGTCCTTAGCACACAGCCTGTGCGGGGCTGAGAGTGCTGCTGGGCAGTGTGGCCTAGGGGAAATCCCGCGGTCCTCTGAGTGGCAGGGAGGGCTTCTGTTTCCATGGACAGGTGCGCAGGGACCCTGTGAAACTGCTGTGACCTCTCAAGGGCGGGTCTCCTGACCCCTCCAGGGTGGGACAGGAGACCTCCCAAGGGTGGGTCACGAGACCCCGCAAGGGTGGGTCACGTGACCCCAAAATGGTGGGTCACGAAACCCCTCAAGGGTGGGTCACGTGACCCCTCAGGGGTGGGTCACGAGACCCCCCAGGGGTGGGTCACGTGACCCCGCAGGTGTGGGTCACGTGACCCCTCAGGGGTGGGTCACGTGACCCGCCGGGGTGCGTCACGAGACCCCCCAGGGGTGGGTCACGTGACCCCTCCGGTGTGGGTCACGTGACCCATCGGGGGTGGGTCACGTGACCCCTCAAGGGTGGGTCAGGAGACACCTCAAGGGTGGGTCCCGTGACCCGAGGGAGGCCTGTTGTGGGGAGCCTGAGTGCGCACGCGCGGCCCACGTACAGGCCCGAAAGGAGCCAGCCGCGGCTCGGAGAAAAGCCATCTCCTGGGGGCCTCCCCATGTTCCTCCACTCCTCCAGGAGGACCCCTTTACGGATGGAAGAAAAGTGGGATCTTCGCAGTGGTGGGTTCGGGCCAGAGGGGTCTGCGGGTTTGCCTGCACGAACGCCAGGTGCTCGCACAACGGGCCCAGGTGTTTGAGCCCCGTGGAGGCAGAGGGCTGCTTATTGCTGGATGATAGTGTCCTGCAGGGTTAAGGGATGGCGTGGGCACTCCCAGGGCGACAGAGGGCACCTGGCCTTTAGAGAGTTCCCTGGAAAATTCCCCGCCCAGGCCCCTGGTCCACAAGTCTCTCCTGCGCACAGTGTCCGTGCGAGGCTGGGAGTGCTTCTGGGGAGTGTTCGCCAGCGGAAATCGCGTGGTCCTTTAGGTGGCAGGGAGGGCTCCTGTGTCCATGGACAGGTGCCCAGGGACCCTGTGGAACTGCTGTGACCTCTAAATGGTGGGTCAGGTGAGCCGAGGAAGGCGTGTGCTTGGGAGCCTGAGTGCGCATGCGCGGCCCACGTATAGGCCCGAAACGAGCCAGCCGCGGCTCGGAGAAAAGCCATCTCCTGGGGGCCTCCCCATGTTCCTCCACTCCCCAGGGAGGGCCCCTTTACGGATGGAAGAAAAGGGGGATCTTCGCAGTGGTGGGTTCGGGCCAGAGGGGTCAGGGGGTTTGCCTCCACGTACGCCAGGTGCCCGCACACCGGGCCCAGGTGTTTGAGCCCCGTGGAGGCAGACGGCTGCTTATTGCTGGATGCAAGTGTCCTGCGGGGTCAAGGAAGGGCATGGGCACTCCCGGGCGACACAGGGCACCGGGCCCTTAGAGAGTTCCATGGAAAATCCCCCGCCCAGGGCCCCGGTATCCAAGTCTGTCCTTAGCACACAGCCTGTGCGGGGCTGAGAGTGCTGCTGGGCAGTGTGGCCTAGGGGAAATCCCGCGGTCCTCTGAGTGGCAGGGAGGGCTTCTGTTTCCATGGACAGGTGCGCAGGGACCCTGTGAAACTGCTGTGACCTCTCAAGGGCGGGTCTCCTGACCCCTCCAGGGTGGGACAGGAGACCTCCCAAGGGTGGGTCACGAGACCCCGCAAGGGTGGGTCACGTGACCCCAAAATGGTGGGTCACGAAACCCCTCAAGGGTGGGTCACGTGACCCCTCAGGGGTGGGTCACGAGACCCCCCAGGGGTGGGTCACGTGACCCCGCAGGTGTGGGTCACGTGACCCCTCAGGGGTGGGTCACGTGACCCGCCGGGGTGCGTCACGAGACCCCCCAGGGGTGGGTCACGTGACCCCTCCGGTGTGGGTCACGTGACCCATCGGGGGTGGGTCACGTGACCCCTCAAGGGTGGGTCAGGAGACACCTCAAGGGTGGGTCCCGTGACCCGAGGGAGGCCTGTTGTGGGGAGCCTGAGTGCGCACGCGCGGCCCACGTACAGGCCCGAAAGGAGCCAGCCGCGGCTCGGAGAAAAGCCATCTCCTGGGGGCCTCCCCATGTTCCTCCACTCCTCCAGGAGGACCCCTTTACGGATGGAAGAAAAGTGGGATCTTCGCAGTGGTGGGTTCGGGCCAGAGGGGTCTGCGGGTTTGCCTGCACGAACGCCAGGTGCTCGCACAACGGGCCCAGGTGTTTGAGCCCCGTGGAGGCAGAGGGCTGCTTATTGCTGGATGATAGTGTCCTGCAGGGTTAAGGGATGGCGTGGGCACTCCCAGGGCGACAGAGGGCACCTGGCCTTTAGAGAGTTCCCTGGAAAATTCCCCGCCCAGGCCCCTGGTCCACAAGTCTCTCCTGCGCACAGTGTCTGTGCGAGGCTGGGAGTGCTTCTGGGGAGTGTTCGCCAGCGGAAATCGCGTGGTCCTTTAGGTGGCAGGGAGGGCTCCTGTGTCCATGGACAGGTGCCCAGGGACCCTGTGGAACTGCTGTGACCTCTAAATGGTGGGTCAGGTGAGCCGAGGAAGGCGTGTGCTTGGGAGCCTGAGTGCGCATGCGCGGCCCACGTATAGGCCCGAAACGAGCCAGCCGCGGCTCGGAGAAAAGCCATCTCCTGGGGGCCTCCCCATGTTCCTCCACTCCCCAGGGAGGGCCCCTTTACGGATGGAAGAAAAGGGGGATCTTCGCAGTGGTGGGTTCGGGCCAGAGGGGTCAGGGGGTTTGCCTCCACGTACGCCAGGTGCCCGCACACCGGGCCCAGGTGTTTGAGCCCCGTGGAGGCAGACGGCTGCTTATTGCTGGATGCAAGTGTCCTGCGGGGTCAAGGAAGGGCATGGGCACTCCCGGGCGACACAGGGCACCGGGCCCTTAGAGAGTTCCATGGAAAATCCCCCGCCCAGGGCCCCGGTATCCAAGTCTGTCCTTAGCACACAGCCTGTGCGGGGCTGAGAGTGCTGCTGGGCAGTGTGGCCTAGGGGAAATCCCGCGGTCCTCTGAGTGGCAGGGAGGGCTTCTGTTTCCATGGACAGGTGCGCAGGGACCCTGTGAAACTGCTGTGACCTCTCAAGGGCGGGTCTCCTGACCCCTCCAGGGTGGGACAGGAGACCTCCCAGGGGGGGTCACGAGACCCCGCAAGGGTGGGTCACGTGACCCCAAAATGGTGGGTCACGAAACCCCTCAAGGGTGGGTCACGTGACCCCTCAGGGGTGGGTCACGAGACCCCCCAGGGGTGGGTCACGTGACCCCGCAGGTGTGGGTCACGTGACCCCTCCGGTGTGGGTCACGTGACCCATTGGGGGTGGGTCACGTGACCCCTCAAGGGTGGGTCAGGAGACACCTCAAGGGTGGGTCCCGTGACCCGAGGGAGGCCTGTTGTGGGGAGCCTGAGTGCGCACGCGCGGCCCACGTACAGGCCCGAAAGGAGCCAGCCGCGGCTCGGAGAAAAGCCATCTCCTGGGGGCCTCCCCATGTTCCTCCACTCCTCCAGGAGGACCCCTTTACGGATGGAAGAAAAGTGGGATCTTCGCAGTGGTGGGTTCGGGCCAGAGGGGTCTGCGGGTTTGCCTGCACGAACGCCAGGTGCTCGCACAACGGGCCCAGGTGTTTGAGCCCCGTGGAGGCAGAGGGCTGCTTATTGCTGGATGATAGTGTCCTGCAGGGTTAAGGGATGGCGTGGGCACTCCCAGGGCGACAGAGGGCACCTGGCCTTTAGAGAGTTCCCTGGAAAATTCCCCGCCCAGGCCCCTGGTCCACAAGTCTCTCCTGCACACAGTGTCTGTGCGAGGCTGGGAGTGCTTCTGGGGAGTGTTCGCCAGCGGAAATCGCGTGGTCCTTTAGGTGGCAGGGAGGGCTCCTGTGTCCATGGACAGGTGCCCAGGGACCCTGTGGAACTGCTGTGACCTCTAAATGGTGGGTCAGGTGAGCCGAGGAAGGCGTGTGCTTGGGAGCCTGAGTGCGCATGCGCGGCCCACGTATAGGCCCGAAACGAGCCAGCCGCGGCTCGGAGAAAAGCCATCTCCTGGGGGCCTCCCCATGTTCCTCCACTCCCCAGGGAGGGCCCCTTTACGGATGGAAGAAAAGGGGGATCTTCGCAGTGGTGGGTTCGGGCCAGAGGGGTCAGGGGGTTTGCCTCCACGTACGCCAGGTGCCCGCACACCGGGCCCAGGTGTTTGAGCCCCGTGGAGGCAGACGGCTGCTTATTGCTGGATGCAAGTGTCCTGCGGGGTCAAGGAAGGGCATGGGCACTCCCGGGCGACACAGGGCACCGGGCCCTTAGAGAGTTCCATGGAAAATCCCCCGCCCAGGGCCCCGGTATCCAAGTCTGTCCTTAGCACACAGCCTGTGCGGGGCTGAGAGTGCTGCTGGGCAGTGTGGCCTAGGGGAAATCCCGCGGTCCTCTGAGTGGCAGGGAGGGCTTCTGTTTCCATGGACAGGTGCGCAGGGACCCTGTGAAACTGCTGTGACCTCTCAAGGGCGGGTCTCCTGACCCCTCCAGGGTGGGACAGGAGACCTCCCAAGGGTGGGTCACGAGACCCCGCAAGGGTGGGTCACGTGACCCCAAAATGGTGGGTCACGAAACCCCTCAAGGGTGGGTCACGTGACCCCTCAGGGGTGGGTCACGAGACCCCCCAGGGGTGGGTCACGTGACCCCGCAGGTGTGGGTCACGTGACCCCTCAGGGGTGGGTCACGTGACCCGCCGGGGTGCGTCACGAGACCCCCCAGGGGTGGGTCACGTGACCCCTCCGGTGTGGGTCACGTGACCCATCGGGGGTGGGTCACGTGACCCCTCAAGGGTGGGTCAGGAGACACCTCAAGGGTGGGTCCCGTGACCCGAGGGAGGCCTGTTGTGGGGAGCCTGAGTGCGCACGCGCGGCCCACGTACAGGCCCGAAAGGAGCCAGCCGCGGCTCGGAGAAAAGCCATCTCCTGGGGGCCTCCCCATGTTCCTCCACTCCTCCAGGAGGACCCCTTTACGGATGGAAGAAAAGTGGGATCTTCGCAGTGGTGGGTTCGGGCCAGAGGGGTCTGCGGGTTTGCCTGCACGAACGCCAGGTGCTCGCACAACGGGCCCAGGTGTTTGAGCCCCGTGGAGGCAGAGGGCTGCTTATTGCTGGATGATAGTGTCCTGCAGGGTTAAGGGATGGCGTGGGCACTCCCAGGGCGACAGAGGGCACCTGGCCTTTAGAGAGTTCCCTGGAAAATTCCCCGCCCAGGCCCCTGGTCCACAAGTCTCTCCTGCGCACAGTGTCTGTGCGAGGCTGGGAGTGCTTCTGGGGAGTGTTCGCCAGCGGAAATCGCGTGGTCCTTTAGGTGGCAGGGAGGGCTCCTGTGTCCATGGACAGGTGCCCAGGGACCCTGTGGAACTGCTGTGACCTCTAAATGGTGGGTCAGGTGAGCCGAGGAAGGCGTGTGCTTGGGAGCCTGAGTGCGCATGCGCGGCCCACGTATAGGCCCGAAACGAGCCAGCCGCGGCTCGGAGAAAAGCCATCTCCTGGGGGCCTCCCCATGTTCCTCCACTCCCCAGGGAGGGCCCCTTTACGGATGGAAGAAAAGGGGGATCTTCGCAGTGGTGGGTTCGGGCCAGAGGGGTCAGGGGGTTTGCCTCCACGTACGCCAGGTGCCCGCACACCGGGCCCAGGTGTTTGAGCCCCGTGGAGGCAGACGGCTGCTTATTGCTGGATGCAAGTGTCCTGCGGGGTCAAGGAAGGGCATGGGCACTCCCGGGCGACACAGGGCACCGGGCCCTTAGAGAGTTCCATGGAAAATCCCCCGCCCAGGGCCCCGGTATCCAAGTCTGTCCTTAGCACACAGCCTGTGCGGGGCTGAGAGTGCTGCTGGGCAGTGTGGCCTAGGGGAAATCCCGCGGTCCTCTGAGTGGCAGGGAGGGCTTCTGTTTCCATGGACAGGTGCGCAGGGACCCTGTGAAACTGCTGTGACCTCTCAAGGGCGGGTCTCCTGACCCCTCCAGGGTGGGACAGGAGACCTCCCAGGGGGGGTCACGAGACCCCGCAAGGGTGGGTCACGTGACCCCAAAATGGTGGGTCACGAAACCCCTCAAGGGTGGGTCACGTGACCCCTCAGGGGTGGGTCACGAGACCCCCCAGGGGTGGGTCACGTGACCCCGCAGGTGTGGGTCACGTGACCCCTCCGGTGTGGGTCACGTGACCCATTGGGGGTGGGTCACGTGACCCCTCAAGGGTGGGTCAGGAGACACCTCAAGGGTGGGTCCCGTGACCCGAGGGAGGCCTGTTGTGGGGAGCCTGAGTGCGCACGCGCGGCCCACGTACAGGCCCGAAAGGAGCCAGCCGCGGCTCGGAGAAAAGCCATCTCCTGGGGGCCTCCCCATGTTCCTCCACTCCTCCAGGAGGACCCCTTTACGGATGGAAGAAAAGTGGGATCTTCGCAGTGGTGGGTTCGGGCCAGAGGGGTCTGCGGGTTTGCCTGCACGAACGCCAGGTGCTCGCACAACGGGCCCAGGTGTTTGAGCCCCGTGGAGGCAGAGGGCTGCTTATTGCTGGATGATAGTGTCCTGCAGGGTTAAGGGATGGCGTGGGCACTCCCAGGGCGACAGAGGGCACCTGGCCTTTAGAGAGTTCCCTGGAAAATTCCCCGCCCAGGCCCCTGGTCCACAAGTCTCTCCTGCACACAGTGTCTGTGCGAGGCTGGGAGTGCTTCTGGGGAGTGTTCGCCAGCGGAAATCGCGTGGTCCTTTAGGTGGCAGGGAGGGCTCCTGTGTCCATGGACAGGTGCCCAGGGACCCTGTGGAACTGCTGTGACCTCTAAATGGTGGGTCAGGTGAGCCGAGGAAGGCGTGTGCTTGGGAGCCTGAGTGCGCATGCGCGGCCCACGTATAGGCCCGAAACGAGCCAGCCGCGGCTCGGAGAAAAGCCATCTCCTGGGGGCCTCCCCATGTTCCTCCACTCCCCAGGGAGGGCCCCTTTACGGATGGAAGAAAAGGGGGATCTTCGCAGTGGTGGGTTCGGGCCAGAGGGGTCAGGGGGTTTGCCTCCACGTACGCCAGGTGCCCGCACACCGGGCCCAGGTGTTTGAGCCCCGTGGAGGCAGACGGCTGCTTATTGCTGGATGCAAGTGTCCTGCGGGGTCAAGGAAGGGCATGGGCACTCCCGGGCGACACAGGGCACCGGGCCCTTAGAGAGTTCCATGGAAAATCCCCCGCCCAGGGCCCCGGTATCCAAGTCTGTCCTTAGCACACAGCCTGTGCGGGGCTGAGAGTGCTGCTGGGCAGTGTGGCCTAGGGGAAATCCCGCGGTCCTCTGAGTGGCAGGGAGGGCTTCTGTTTCCATGGACAGGTGCGCAGGGACCCTGTGAAACTGCTGTGACCTCTCAAGGGCGGGTCTCCTGACCCCTCCAGGGTGGGACAGGAGACCTCCCAAGGGTGGGTCACGAGACCCCGCAAGGGTGGGTCACGTGACCCCAAAATGGTGGGTCACGAAACCCCTCAAGGGTGGGTCACGTGACCCCTCAGGGGTGGGTCACGAGACCCCCCAGGGGTGGGTCACGTGACCCCGCAGGTGTGGGTCACGTGACCCCTCAGGGGTGGGTCACGTGACCCGCCGGGGTGCGTCACGAGACCCCCCAGGGGTGGGTCACGTGACCCATCGGGGGTGGGTCACGTGACCCCTCAAGGGTGGGTCAGGAGACACCTCAAGGGTGGGTCCCGTGACCCGAGGGAGGCCTGTTGTGGGGAGCCTGAGTGCGCACGCGCGGCCCACGTACAGGCCCGAAAGGAGCCAGCCGCGGCTCGGAGAAAAGCCATCTCCTGGGGGCCTCCCCATGTTCCTCCACTCCTCCAGGAGGACCCCTTTACGGATGGAAGAAAAGTGGGATCTTCGCAGTGGTGGGTTCGGGCCAGAGGGGTCTGCGGGTTTGCCTGCACGAACGCCAGGTGCTCGCACAACGGGCCCAGGTGTTTGAGCCCCGTGGAGGCAGAGGGCTGCTTATTGCTGGATGATAGTGTCCTGCAGGGTTAAGGGATGGCGTGGGCACTCCCAGGGCGACAGAGGGCACCTGGCCTTTAGAGAGTTCCCTGGAAAATTCCCCGCCCAGGCCCCTGGTCCACAAGTCTCTCCTGCACACAGTGTCTGTGCGAGGCTGGGAGTGCTTCTGGGGAGTGTTCGCCAGCGGAAATCGCGTGGTCCTTTAGGTGGCAGGGAGGGCTCCTGTGTCCATGGACAGGTGCCCAGGGACCCTGTGGAACTGCTGTGACCTCTAAATGGTGGGTCAGGTGAGCCGAGGAAGGCGTGTGCTTGGGAGCCTGAGTGCGCATGCGCGGCCCACGTATAGGCCCGAAACGAGCCAGCCGCGGCTCGGAGAAAAGCCATCTCCTGGGGGCCTCCCCATGTTCCTCCACTCCCCAGGGAGGGCCCCTTTACGGATGGAAGAAAAGGGGGATCTTCGCAGTGGTGGGTTCGGGCCAGAGGGGTCAGGGGGTTTGCCTCCACGTACGCCAGGTGCCCGCACACCGGGCCCAGGTGTTTGAGCCCCGTGGAGGCAGACGGCTGCTTATTGCTGGATGCAAGTGTCCTGCGGGGTCAAGGAAGGGCATGGGCACTCCCGGGCGACACAGGGCACCGGGCCCTTAGAGAGTTCCATGGAAAATCCCCCGCCCAGGGCCCCGGTATCCAAGTCTGTCCTTAGCACACAGCCTGTGCGGGGCTGAGAGTGCTGCTGGGCAGTGTGGCCTAGGGGAAATCCCGCGGTCCTCTGAGTGGCAGGGAGGGCTTCTGTTTCCATGGACAGGTGCGCAGGGACCCTGTGAAACTGCTGTGACCTCTCAAGGGCGGGTCTCCTGACCCCTCCAGGGTGGGACAGGAGACCTCCCAAGGGTGGGTCACGAGACCCCGCAAGGGTGGGTCACGTGACCCCAAAATGGTGGGTCACGAAACCCCTCAAGGGTGGGTCACGTGACCCCTCAGGGGTGGGTCACGAGACACCCCAGGGGTGGGTCACGTGACCCCGCAGGTGTGGGTCACGTGACCCCTCAGGGGTGGGTCACGTGACCCGCCGGGGTGCGTCACGAGACCCCCCAGGGGTGGGTCACGTGACCCCTCCGGTGTGGGTCACGTGACCCATCGGGGGTGGGTCACGTGACCCCTCAAGGGTGGGTCAGGAGACACCTCAAGGGTGGGTCCCGTGACCCGAGGGAGGCCTGTTGTGGGGAGCCTGAGTGCGCACGCGCGGCCCACGTACAGGCCCGAAAGGAGCCAGTCGCGGCTCGGAGAAAAGCCATCTCCTGGGGTCCTCCCCATGTTCCTCCACTCCTCCAGGAGGACCCCTTTACGGATGGAAGAAAAGTGGGATCTTCGCAGTGGTGGGTTCGGGCCAGAGGGGTCTGCGGGTTTGCCTGCACGAACGCCAGGTGCTCGCACAACGGGCCCAGGTGTTTGAGCCCCGTGGAGGCAGAGGGCTGCTTATTGCTGGATGATAGTGTCCTGCAGGGTTAAGGGATGGCGTGGGCACTCCCAGGGCGACAGAGGGCACCTGGCCTTTAGAGAGTTCCCTGGAAAATTCCCCGCCCAGGCCCCTGGTCCACAAGTCTCTCCTGCGCACAGTGTCTGTGCGAGGCTGGGAGTGCTTCTGGGGAGTGTTCGCCAGCGGAAATCGCGTGGTCCTTTAGGTGGCAGGGAGGGCTCCTGTGTCCATGGACAGGTGCCCAGGGACCCTGTGGAACTGCTGTGACCTCTAAATGGTGGGTCAGGTGAGCCGAGGAAGGCGTGTGCTTGGGAGCCTGAGTGCGCATGCGCGGCCCACGTATAGGCCCGAAACGAGCCAGCCGCGGCTCGGAGAAAAGCCATCTCCTGGGGGCCTCCCCATGTTCCTCCACTCCCCAGGGAGGGCCCCTTTACGGATGGAAGAAAAGGGGGATCTTCGCAGTGGTGGGTTCGGGCCAGAGGGGTCAGGGGGTTTGCCTCCACGTACGCCAGGTGCCCGCACACCGGGCCCAGGTGTTTGAGCCCCGTGGAGGCAGACGGCTGCTTATTGCTGGATGCAAGTGTCCTGCGGGGTCAAGGAAGGGCATGGGCACTCCCGGGCGACACAGGGCACCGGGCCCTTAGAGAGTTCCATGGAAAATCCCCCGCCCAGGGCCCCGGTATCCAAGTCTGTCCTTAGCACACAGCCTGTGCGGGGCTGAGAGTGCTGCTGGGCAGTGTGGCCTAGGGGAAATCCCGCGGTCCTCTGAGTGGCAGGGAGGGCTTCTGTTTCCATGGACAGGTGCGCAGGGACCCTGTGAAACTGCTGTGACCTCTCAAGGGCGGGTCTCCTGACCCCTCCAGGGTGGGACAGGAGACCTCCCAGGGGGGGTCACGAGACCCCGCAAGGGTGGGTCACGTGACCCCAAAATGGTGGGT
This sequence comes from Desmodus rotundus, assembly GCF_022682495.2. Classification (NCBI taxonomy): domain Eukaryota; kingdom Metazoa; phylum Chordata; class Mammalia; order Chiroptera; family Phyllostomidae; genus Desmodus; species Desmodus rotundus. Next base: position 66,818 of record NW_026527308.1, on the reverse strand, counting down.
CACGAAACCCCTCAAGGGTGGGTCACGTGACCCCTCAGGGGTGGGTCACGAGACCCCCCAGGGGTGGGTCACGTGACCCCGCAGGTGTGGGTCACGTGACCCCTCCGGTGTGGGTCACGTGACCCATTGGGGGTGGGTCACGTGACCCCTCAAGGGTGGGTCAGGAGACACCTCAAGGGTGGGTCCCGTGACCCGAGGGAGGCCTGTTGTGGGGAGCCTGAGTGCGCACGCGCGGCCCACGTACAGGCCCGAAAGGAGCCAGCCGCGGCTCGGAGAAAAGCCATCTCCTGGGGGCCTCCCCATGTTCCTCCACTCCTCCAGGAGGACCCCTTTACGGATGGAAGAAAAGTGGGATCTTCGCAGTGGTGGGTTCGGGCCAGAGGGGTCTGCGGGTTTGCCTGCACGAACGCCAGGTGCTCGCACAACGGGCCCAGGTGTTTGAGCCCCGTGGAGGCAGAGGGCTGCTTATTGCTGGATGATAGTGTCCTGCAGGGTTAAGGGATGGCGTGGGCACTCCCAGGGCGACAGAGGGCACCTGGCCTTTAGAGAGTTCCCTGGAAAATTCCCCGCCCAGGCCCCTGGTCCACAAGTCTCTCCTGCACACAGTGTCTGTGCGAGGCTGGGAGTGCTTCTGGGGAGTGTTCGCCAGCGGAAATCGCGTGGTCCTTTAGGTGGCAGGGAGGGCTCCTGTGTCCATGGACAGGTGCCCAGGGACCCTGTGGAACTGCTGTGACCTCTAAATGGTGGGTCAGGTGAGCCGAGGAAGGCGTGTGCTTGGGAGCCTGAGTGCGCATGCGCGGCCCACGTATAGGCCCGAAACGAGCCAGCCGCGGCTCGGAGAAAAGCCATCTCCTGGGGGCCTCCCCATGTTCCTCCACTCCCCAGGGAGGGCCCCTTTACGGATGGAAGAAAAGGGGGATCTTCGCAGTGGTGGGTTCGGGCCAGAGGGGTCAGGGGGTTTGCCTCCACGTACGCCAGGTGCCCGCACACCGGGCCCAGGTGTTTGAGCCCCGTGGAGGCAGACGGCTGCTTATTGCTGGATGCAAGTGTCCTGCGGGGTCAAGGAAGGGCATGGGCACTCCCGGGCGACACAGGGCACCGGGCCCTTAGAGAGTTCCATGGAAAATCCCCCGCCCAGGGCCCCGGTATCCAAGTCTGTCCTTAGCACACAGCCTGTGCGGGGCTGAGAGTGCTGCTGGGCAGTGTGGCCTAGGGGAAATCCCGCGGTCCTCTGAGTGGCAGGGAGGGCTTCTGTTTCCATGGACAGGTGCGCAGGGACCCTGTGAAACTGCTGTGACCTCTCAAGGGCGGGTCTCCTGACCCCTCCAGGGTGGGACAGGAGACCTCCCAAGGGTGGGTCACGAGACCCCGCAAGGGTGGGTCACGTGACCCCAAAATGGTGGGTCACGAAACCCCTCAAGGGTGGGTCACGTGACCCCTCAGGGGTGGGTCACGAGACCCCCCAGGGGTGGGTCACGTGACCCCGCAGGTGTGGGTCACGTGACCCCTCAGGGGTGGGTCACGTGACCCGCCGGGGTGCGTCACGAGACCCCCCAGGGGTGGGTCACGTGACCCATCGGGGGTGGGTCACGTGACCCCTCAAGGGTGGGTCAGGAGACACCTCAAGGGTGGGTCCCGTGACCCGAGGGAGGCCTGTTGTGGGGAGCCTGAGTGCGCACGCGCGGCCCACGTACAGGCCCGAAAGGAGCCAGCCGCGGCTCGGAGAAAAGCCATCTCCTGGGGGCCTCCCCATGTTCCTCCACTCCTCCAGGAGGACCCCTTTACGGATGGAAGAAAAGTGGGATCTTCGCAGTGGTGGGTTCGGGCCAGAGGGGTCTGCGGGTTTGCCTGCACGAACGCCAGGTGCTCGCACAACGGGCCCAGGTGTTTGAGCCCCGTGGAGGCAGAGGGCTGCTTATTGCTGGATGATAGTGTCCTGCAGGGTTAAGGGATGGCGTGGGCACTCCCAGGGCGACAGAGGGCACCTGGCCTTTAGAGAGTTCCCTGGAAAATTCCCCGCCCAGGCCCCTGGTCCACAAGTCTCTCCTGCACACAGTGTCTGTGCGAGGCTGGGAGTGCTTCTGGGGAGTGTTCGCCAGCGGAAATCGCGTGGTCCTTTAGGTGGCAGGGAGGGCTCCTGTGTCCATGGACAGGTGCCCAGGGACCCTGTGGAACTGCTGTGACCTCTAAATGGTGGGTCAGGTGAGCCGAGGAAGGCGTGTGCTTGGGAGCCTGAGTGCGCATGCGCGGCCCACGTATAGGCCCGAAACGAGCCAGCCGCGGCTCGGAGAAAAGCCATCTCCTGGGGGCCTCCCCATGTTCCTCCACTCCCCAGGGAGGGCCCCTTTACGGATGGAAGAAAAGGGGGATCTTCGCAGTGGTGGGTTCGGGCCAGAGGGGTCAGGGGGTTTGCCTCCACGTACGCCAGGTGCCCGCACACCGGGCCCAGGTGTTTGAGCCCCGTGGAGGCAGACGGCTGCTTATTGCTGGATGCAAGTGTCCTGCGGGGTCAAGGAAGGGCATGGGCACTCCCGGGCGACACAGGGCACCGGGCCCTTAGAGAGTTCCATGGAAAATCCCCCGCCCAGGGCCCCGGTATCCAAGTCTGTCCTTAGCACACAGCCTGTGCGGGGCTGAGAGTGCTGCTGGGCAGTGTGGCCTAGGGGAAATCCCGCGGTCCTCTGAGTGGCAGGGAGGGCTTCTGTTTCCATGGACAGGTGCGCAGGGACCCTGTGAAACTGCTGTGACCTCTCAAGGGCGGGTCTCCTGACCCCTCCAGGGTGGGACAGGAGACCTCCCAAGGGTGGGTCACGAGACCCCGCAAGGGTGGGTCACGTGACCCCAAAATGGTGGGTCACGAAACCCCTCAAGGGTGGGTCACGTGACCCCTCAGGGGTGGGTCACGAGACACCCCAGGGGTGGGTCACGTGACCCCGCAGGTGTGGGTCACGTGACCCCTCAGGGGTGGGTCACGTGACCCGCCGGGGTGCGTCACGAGACCCCCCAGGGGTGGGTCACGTGACCCCTCCGGTGTGGGTCACGTGACCCATCGGGGGTGGGTCACGTGACCCCTCAAGGGTGGGTCAGGAGACACCTCAAGGGTGGGTCCCGTGACCCGAGGGAGGCCTGTTGTGGGGAGCCTGAGTGCGCACGCGCGGCCCACGTACAGGCCCGAAAGGAGCCAGTCGCGGCTCGGAGAAAAGCCATCTCCTGGGGTCCTCCCCATGTTCCTCCACTCCTCCAGGAGGACCCCTTTACGGATGGAAGAAAAGTGGGATCTTCGCAGTGGTGGGTTCGGGCCAGAGGGGTCTGCGGGTTTGCCTGCACGAACGCCAGGTGCTCGCACAACGGGCCCAGGTGTTTGAGCCCCGTGGAGGCAGAGGGCTGCTTATTGCTGGATGATAGTGTCCTGCAGGGTTAAGGGATGGCGTGGGCACTCCCAGGGCGACAGAGGGCACCTGGCCTTTAGAGAGTTCCCTGGAAAATTCCCCGCCCAGGCCCCTGGTCCACAAGTCTCTCCTGCGCACAGTGTCTGTGCGAGGCTGGGAGTGCTTCTGGGGAGTGTTCGCCAGCGGAAATCGCGTGGTCCTTTAGGTGGCAGGGAGGGCTCCTGTGTCCATGGACAGGTGCCCAGGGACCCTGTGGAACTGCTGTGACCTCTAAATGGTGGGTCAGGTGAGCCGAGGAAGGCGTGTGCTTGGGAGCCTGAGTGCGCATGCGCGGCCCACGTATAGGCCCGAAACGAGCCAGCCGCGGCTCGGAGAAAAGCCATCTCCTGGGGGCCTCCCCATGTTCCTCCACTCCCCAGGGAGGGCCCCTTTACGGATGGAAGAAAAGGGGGATCTTCGCAGTGGTGGGTTCGGGCCAGAGGGGTCAGGGGGTTTGCCTCCACGTACGCCAGGTGCCCGCACACCGGGCCCAGGTGTTTGAGCCCCGTGGAGGCAGACGGCTGCTTATTGCTGGATGCAAGTGTCCTGCGGGGTCAAGGAAGGGCATGGGCACTCCCGGGCGACACAGGGCACCGGGCCCTTAGAGAGTTCCATGGAAAATCCCCCGCCCAGGGCCCCGGTATCCAAGTCTGTCCTTAGCACACAGCCTGTGCGGGGCTGAGAGTGCTGCTGGGCAGTGTGGCCTAGGGGAAATCCCGCGGTCCTCTGAGTGGCAGGGAGGGCTTCTGTTTCCATGGACAGGTGCGCAGGGACCCTGTGAAACTGCTGTGACCTCTCAAGGGCGGGTCTCCTGACCCCTCCAGGGTGGGACAGGAGACCTCCCAGGGGGGGTCACGAGACCCCGCAAGGGTGGGTCACGTGACCCCAAAATGGTGGGTCACGAAACCCCTCAAGGGTGGGTCACGTGACCCCTCAGGGGTGGGTCACGAGACCCCCCAGGGGTGGGTCACGTGACCCCGCAGGTGTGGGTCACGTGACCCCTCCGGTGTGGGTCACGTGACCCATCGGGGGTGGGTCACGTGACCCCTCAAGGGTGGGTCAGGAGACACCTCAAGGGTGGGTCCCGTGACCCGAGGGAGGCCTGTTGTGGGGAGCCTGAGTGCGCACGCGCGGCCCACGTACAGGCCCGAAAGGAGCCAGCCGCGGCTCGGAGAAAAGCCATCTCCTGGGGGCCTCCCCATGTTCCTCCACTCCTCCAGGAGGACCCCTTTACGGATGGAAGAAAAGTGGGATCTTCGCAGTGGTGGGTTCGGGCCAGAGGGGTCTGCGGGTTTGCCTGCACGAACGCCAGGTGCTCGCACAACGGGCCCAGGTGTTTGAGCCCCGTGGAGGCAGAGGGCTGCTTATTGCTGGATGATAGTGTCCTGCAGGGTTAAGGGATGGCGTGGGCACTCCCAGGGCGACAGAGGGCACCTGGCCTTTAGAGAGTTCCCTGGAAAATTCCCCGCCCAGGCCCCTGGTCCACAAGTCTCTCCTGCACACAGTGTCTGTGCGAGGCTGGGAGTGCTTCTGGGGAGTGTTCGCCAGCGGAAATCGCGTGGTCCTTTAGGTGGCAGGGAGGGCTCCTGTGTCCATGGACAGGTGCCCAGGGACCCTGTGGAACTGCTGTGACCTCTAAATGGTGGGTCAGGTGAGCCGAGGAAGGCGTGTGCTTGGGAGCCTGAGTGCGCATGCGCGGCCCACGTATAGGCCCGAAACGAGCCAGCCGCGGCTCGGAGAAAAGCCATCTCCTGGGGGCCTCCCCATGTTCCTCCACTCCCCAGGGAGGGCCCCTTTACGGATGGAAGAAAAGGGGGATCTTCGCAGTGGTGGGTTCGGGCCAGAGGGGTCAGGGGGTTTGCCTCCACGTACGCCAGGTGCCCGCACACCGGGCCCAGGTGTTTGAGCCCCGTGGAGGCAGACGGCTGCTTATTGCTGGATGCAAGTGTCCTGCGGGGTCAAGGAAGGGCATGGGCACTCCCGGGCGACACAGGGCACCGGGCCCTTAGAGAGTTCCATGGAAAATCCCCCGCCCAGGGCCCCGGTATCCAAGTCTGTCCTTAGCACACAGCCTGTGCGGGGCTGAGAGTGCTGCTGGGCAGTGTGGCCTAGGGGAAATCCCGCGGTCCTCTGAGTGGCAGGGAGGGCTTCTGTTTCCATGGACAGGTGCGCAGGGACCCTGTGAAACTGCTGTGACCTCTCAAGGGCGGGTCTCCTGACCCCTCCAGGGTGGGACAGGAGACCTCCCAAGGGTGGGTCACGAGACCCCGCAAGGGTGGGTCACGTGACCCCAAAATGGTGGGTCACGAAACCCCTCAAGGGTGGGTCACGTGACCCCTCAGGGGTGGGTCACGAGACCCCCCAGGGGTGGGTCACGTGACCCCGCAGGCGTGGGTCACGTGACCCCTCAGGGGTGGGTCACGTGACCCGCCGGGGTGCGTCACGAGACCCCCCAGGGGTGGGTCACGTGACCCCTCCGGTGTGGGTCACGTGACCCATCGGGGGTGGGTCACGTGACCCCTCAAGGGTGGGTCAGGAGACACCTCAAGGGTGGGTCCCGTGACCCGAGGGAGGCCTGTTGTGGGGAGCCTGAGTGCGCACGCGCGGCCCACGTACAGGCCCGAAAGGAGCCAGTCGCGGCTCGGAGAAAAGCCATCTCCTGGGGTCCTCCCCATGTTCCTCCACTCCTCCAGGAGGACCCCTTTACGGATGGAAGAAAAGTGGGATCTTCGCAGTGGTGGGTTCGGGCCAGAGGGGTCTGCGGGTTTGCCTGCACGAACGCCAGGTGCTCGCACAACGGGCCCAGGTGTTTGAGCCCCGTGGAGGCAGAGGGCTGCTTATTGCTGGATGATAGTGTCCTGCAGGGTTAAGGGATGGCGTGGGCACTCCCAGGGCGACAGAGGGCACCTGGCCTTTAGAGAGTTCCCTGGAAAATTCCCCGCCCAGGCCCCTGGTCCACAAGTCTCTCCTGCACACAGTGTCTGTGCGAGGCTGGGAGTGCTTCTGGGGAGTGTTCGCCAGCGGAAATCGCGTGGTCCTTTAGGTGGCAGGGAGGGCTCCTGTGTCCATGGACAGGTGCCCAGGGACCCTGTGGAACTGCTGTGACCTCTAAATGGTGGGTCAGGTGAGCCGAGGAAGGCGTGTGCTTGGGAGCCTGAGTGCGCATGCGCGGCCCACGTATAGGCCCGAAACGAGCCAGCCGCGGCTCGGAGAAAAGCCATCTCCTGGGGGCCTCCCCATGTTCCTCCACTCCCCAGGGAGGGCCCCTTTACGGATGGAAGAAAAGGGGGATCTTCGCAGTGGTGGGTTCGGGCCAGAGGGGTCAGGGGGTTTGCCTCCACGTACGCCAGGTGCCCGCACACCGGGCCCAGGTGTTTGAGCCCCGTGGAGGCAGACGGCTGCTTATTGCTGGATGCAAGTGTCCTGCGGGGTCAAGGAAGGGCATGGGCACTCCCGGGCGACACAGGGCACCGGGCCCTTAGAGAGTTCCATGGAAAATCCCCCGCCCAGGGCCCCGGTATCCAAGTCTGTCCTTAGCACACAGCCTGTGCGGGGCTGAGAGTGCTGCTGGGCAGTGTGGCCTAGGGGAAATCCCGCGGTCCTCTGAGTGGCAGGGAGGGCTTCTGTTTCCATGGACAGGTGCGCAGGGACCCTGTGAAACTGCTGTGACCTCTCAAGGGCGGGTCTCCTGACCCCTCCAGGGTGGGACAGGAGACCTCCCAGGGGGGGTCACGAGACCCCGCAAGGGTGGGTCACGTGACCCCAAAATGGTGGGTCACGAAACCCCTCAAGGGTGGGTCACGTGACCCCTCAGGGGTGGGTCACGAGACCCCCCAGGGGTGGGTCACGTGACCCCGCAGGTGTGGGTCACGTGACCCCTCCGGTGTGGGTCACGTGACCCATCGGGGGTGGGTCACGTGACCCCTCAAGGGTGGGTCAGGAGACACCTCAAGGGTGGGTCCCGTGACCCGAGGGAGGCCTGTTGTGGGGAGCCTGAGTGCGCACGCGCGGCCCACGTACAGGCCCGAAAGGAGCCAGCCGCGGCTCGGAGAAAAGCCATCTCCTGGGGGCCTCCCCATGTTCCTCCACTCCTCCAGGAGGACCCCTTTACGGATGGAAGAAAAGTGGGATCTTCGCAGTGGTGGGTTCGGGCCAGAGGGGTCTGCGGGTTTGCCTGCACGAACGCCAGGTGCTCGCACAACGGGCCCAGGTGTTTGAGCCCCGTGGAGGCAGAGGGCTGCTTATTGCTGGATGATAGTGTCCTGCAGGGTTAAGGGATGGCGTGGGCACTCCCAGGGCGACAGAGGGCACCTGGCCTTTAGAGAGTTCCCTGGAAAATTCCCCGCCCAGGCCCCTGGTCCACAAGTCTCTCCTGCACACAGTGTCTGTGCGAGGCTGGGAGTGCTTCTGGGGAGTGTTCGCCAGCGGAAATCGCGTGGTCCTTTAGGTGGCAGGGAGGGCTCCTGTGTCCATGGACAGGTGCCCAGGGACCCTGTGGAACTGCTGTGACCTCTAAATGGTGGGTCAGGTGAGCCGAGGAAGGCGTGTGCTTGGGAGCCTGAGTGCGCATGCGCGGCCCACGTATAGGCCCGAAACGAGCCAGCCGCGGCTCGGAGAAAAGCCATCTCCTGGGGGCCTCCCCATGTTCCTCCACTCCCCAGGGAGGGCCCCTTTACGGATGGAAGAAAAGGGGGATCTTCGCAGTGGTGGGTTCGGGCCAGAGGGGTCAGGGGGTTTGCCTCCACGTACGCCAGGTGCCCGCACACCGGGCCCAGGTGTTTGAGCCCCGTGGAGGCAGACGGCTGCTTATTGCTGGATGCAAGTGTCCTGCGGGGTCAAGGAAGGGCATGGGCACTCCCGGGCGACACAGGGCACCGGGCCCTTAGAGAGTTCCATGGAAAATCCCCCGCCCAGGGCCCCGGTATCCAAGTCTGTCCTTAGCACACAGCCTGTGCGGGGCTGAGAGTGCTGCTGGGCAGTGTGGCCTAGGGGAAATCCCGCGGTCCTCTGAGTGGCAGGGAGGGCTTCTGTTTCCATGGACAGGTGCGCAGGGACCCTGTGAAACTGCTGTGACCTCTCAAGGGCGGGTCTCCTGACCCCTCCAGGGTGGGACAGGAGACCTCCCAAGGGTGGGTCACGAGACCCCGCAAGGGTGGGTCACGTGACCCCAAAATGGTGGGTCACGAAACACCTCAAGGGTGGGTCACGTGACCCCTCAGGGGTGGGTCACGAGACCCCCCAGGGGTGGGTCACGTGACCCCGCAGGCGTGGGTCACGTGACCCCTCAGGGGTGGGTCACGTGACCCGCCGGGGTGCGTCACGAGACCCCCCAGGGGTGGGTCACGTGACCCCTCCGGTGTGGGTCACGTGACCCATCGGGGGTGGGTCACGTGACCCCTCAAGGGTGGGTCAGGAGACACCTCAAGGGTGGGTCCCGTGACCCGAGGGAGGCCTGTTGTGGGGAGCCTGAGTGCGCACGCGCGGCCCACGTACAGGCCCGAAAGGAGCCAGTCGCGGCTCGGAGAAAAGCCATCTCCTGGGGTCCTCCCCATGTTCCTCCACTCCTCCAGGAGGACCCCTTTACGGATGGAAGAAAAGTGGGATCTTCGCAGTGGTGGGTTCGGGCCAGAGGGGTCTGCGGGTTTGCCTGCACGAACGCCAGGTGCTCGCACAACGGGCCCAGGTGTTTGAGCCCCGTGGAGGCAGAGGGCTGCTTATTGCTGGATGATAGTGTCCTGCAGGGTTAAGGGATGGCGTGGGCACTCCCAGGGCGACAGAGGGCACCTGGCCTTTAGAGAGTTCCCTGGAAAATTCCCCGCCCAGGCCCCTGGTCCACAAGTCTCTCCTGCACACAGTGTCTGTGCGAGGCTGGGAGTGCTTCTGGGGAGTGTTCGCCAGCGGAAATCGCGTGGTCCTTTAGGTGGCAGGGAGGGCTCCTGTGTCCATGGACAGGTGCCCAGGGACCCTGTGGAACTGCTGTGACCTCTAAATGGTGGGTCAGGTGAGCCGAGGAAGGCGTGTGCTTGGGAGCCTGAGTGCGCATGCGCGGCCCACGTATAGGCCCGAAACGAGCCAGCCGCGGCTCGGAGAAAAGCCATCTCCTGGGGGCCTCCCCATGTTCCTCCACTCCCCAGGGAGGGCCCCTTTACGGATGGAAGAAAAGGGGGATCTTCGCAGTGGTGGGTTCGGGCCAGAGGGGTCAGGGGGTTTGCCTCCACGTACGCCAGGTGCCCGCACACCGGGCCCAGGTGTTTGAGCCCCGTGGAGGCAGACGGCTGCTTATTGCTGGATGCAAGTGTCCTGCGGGGTCAAGGAAGGGCATGGGCACTCCCGGGCGACACAGGGCACCGGGCCCTTAGAGAGTTCCATGGAAAATCCCCCGCCCAGGGCCCCGGTATCCAAGTCTGTCCTTAGCACACAGCCTGTGCGGGGCTGAGAGTGCTGCTGGGCAGTGTGGCCTAGGGGAAATCCCGCGGTCCTCTGAGTGGCAGGGAGGGCTTCTGTTTCCATGGACAGGTGCGCAGGGACCCTGTGAAACTGCTGTGACCTCTCAAGGGCGGGTCTCCTGACCCCTCCAGGGTGGGACAGGAGACCTCCCAGGGGGGGTCACGAGACCCCGCAAGGGTGGGTCACGTGACCCCAAAATGGTGGGTCACGAAACCCCTCAAGGGTGGGTCACGTGACCCCTCAGGGGTGGGTCACGAGACCCCCCAGGGGTGGGTCACGTGACCCCGCAGGTGTGGGTCACGTGACCCCTCCGGTGTGGGTCACGTGACCCATCGGGGGTGGGTCACGTGACCCCTCAAGGGTGGGTCAGGAGACACCTCAAGGGTGGGTCCCGTGACCCGAGGGAGGCCTGTTGTGGGGAGCCTGAGTGCGCACGCGCGGCCCACGTACAGGCCGGAAAGGAGCCAGCCGCGGCTCGGAGAAAAGCCATCTCCTGGGGGCCTCCCCATGTTCCTCCACTCCTCCAGGAGGACCCCTTTACGGATGGAAGAAAAGTGGGATCTTCGCAGTGGTGGGTTCGGGCCAGAGGGGTCTGCGGGTTTGCCTGCACGAACGCCAGGTGCTCGCACAACGGGCCCAGGTGTTTGAGCCCCGTGGAGGCAGAGGGCTGCTTATTGCTGGATGATAGTGTCCTGCAGGGTTAAGGGATGGCGTGGGCACTCCCAGGGCGACAGAGGGCACCTGGCCTTTAGAGAGTTCCCTGGAAAATTCCCCGCCCAGGCCCCTGGTCCACAAGTCTCTCCTGCGCACAGTGTCTGTGCGAGGCTGGGAGTGCTTCTGGGGAGTGTTCGCCAGCGGAAATCGCGTGGTCCTTTAGGTGGCAGGGAGGGCTCCTGTGTCCATGGACAGGTGCCCAGGGACCCTGTGGAACTGCTGTGACCTCTAAATGGTGGGTCAGGTGAGCCGAGGAAGGCGTGTGCTTGGGAGCCTGAGTGCGCATGCGCGGCCCACGTATAGGCCCGAAACGAGCCAGCCGCGGCTCGGAGAAAAGCCATCTCCTGGGGGCCTCCCCATGTTCCTCCACTCCCCAGGGAGGGCCCCTTTACGGATGGAAGAAAAGGGGGATCTTCGCAGTGGTGGGTTCGGGCCAGAGGGGTCAGGGGGTTTGCCTCCACGTACGCCAGGTGCCCGCACACCGGGCCCAGGTGTTTGAGCCCCGTGGAGGCAGACGGCTGCTTATTGCTGGATGCAAGTGTCCTGCGGGGTCAAGGAAGGGCATGGGCACTCCCGGGCGACACAGGGCACCGGGCCCTTAGAGAGTTCCATGGAAAATCCCCCGCCCAGGGCCCCGGTATCCAAGTCTGTCCTTAGCACACAGCCTGTGCGGGGCTGAGAGTGCTGCTGGGCAGTGTGGCCTAGGGGAAATCCCGCGGTCCTCTGAGTGGCAGGGAGGGCTTCTGTTTCCATGGACAGGTGCGCAGGGACCCTGTGAAACTGCTGTGACCTCTCAAGGGCGGGTCTCCTGACCCCTCCAGGGTGGGACAGGAGACCTCCCAAGGGTGGGTCACGAGACCCCGCAAGGGTGGGTCACGTGACCCCAAAATGGTGGGTCACGAAACCCCTCAAGGGTGGGTCACGTGACCCCTCAGGGGTGGGTCACGAGACCCCCCAGGGGTGGGTCACGTGACCCCGCAGGTGTGGGTCACGTGACCCCTCAGGGGTGGGTCACGTGACCCGCCGGGGTGCGTCACGAGACCCCCCAGGGGTGGGTCACGGGACCCATCGGGGGTGGGTCACGTGACCCCTCAAGGGTGGGTCAGGAGACACCTCAAGGGTGGGTCCCGTGACCCGAGGGAGGCCTGTTGTGGGGAGCCTGAGTGCGCACGCGCGGCCCACGTACAGGCCCGAAAGGAGCCAGCCGCGGCTCGGAGAAAAGCCATCTCCTGGGGGCCTCCCCATGTTCCTCCACTCCTCCAGGAGGACCCCTTTACGGATGGAAGAAAAGTGGGATCTTCGCAGTGGTGGGTTCGGGCCAGAGGGGTCTGCGGGTTTGCCTGCACGAACGCCAGGTGCTCGCACAACGGGCCCAGGTGTTTGAGCCCCGTGGAGGCAGAGGGCTGCTTATTGCTGGATGATAGTGTCCTGCAGGGTTAAGGGATGGCGTGGGCACTCCCAGGGCGACAGAGGGCACCTGGCCTTTAGAGAGTTCCCTGGAAAATTCCCCGCCCAGGCCCCTGGTCCACAAGTCTCTCCTGCGCACAGTGTCTGTGCGAGGCTGGGAGTGCTTCTGGGGAGTGTTCGCCAGCGGAAATCGCGTGGTCCTTTAGGTGGCAGGGAGGGCTCCTGTGTCCATGGACAGGTGCCCAGGGACCCTGTGGAACTGCTGTGACCTCTAAATGGTGGGTCAGGTGAGCCGAGGAAGGCGTGTGCTTGGGAGCCTGAGTGCGCATGCGCGGCCCACGTATAGGCCCGAAACGAGCCAGCCGCGGCTCGGAGAAAAGCCATCTCCTGGGGGCCTCCCCATGTTCCTCCACTCCCCAGGGAGGGCCCCTTTACGGATGGAAGAAAAGGGGGATCTTCGCAGTGGTGGGTTCGGGCCAGAGGGGTCAGGGGGTTTGCCTCCACGTACGCCAGGTGCCCGCACACCGGGCCCAGGTGTTTGAGCCCCGTGGAGGCAGACGGCTGCTTATTGCTGGATGCAAGTGTCCTGCGGGGTCAAGGAAGGGCATGGGCACTCCCGGGCGACACAGGGCACCGGGCCCTTAGAGAGTTCCATGGAAAATCCCCCGCCCAGGGCCCCGGTATCCAAGTCTGTCCTTAGCACACAGCCTGTGCGGGGCTGAGAGTGCTGCTGGGCAGTGTGGCCTAGGGGAAATCCCGCGGTCCTCTGAGTGGCAGGGAGGGCTTCTGTTTCCATGGACAGGTGCGCAGGGACCCTGTGAAACTGCTGTGACCTCTCAAGGGCGGGTCTCCTGACCCCTCCAGGGTGGGACAGGAGACCTCCCAAGGGTGGGTCACGAGACCCCGCAAGGGTGGGTCACGTGACCCCAAAATGGTGGGTCACGAAACCCCTCAAGGGTGGGTCACGTGACCCCTCAGGGGTGGGTCACGAGACCCCCCAGGGGTGGGTCACGTGACCCCGCAGGTGTGGGTCACGTGACCCCTCAGGGGTGGGTCACGTGACCCGCCGGGGTGCGTCACGAGACCCCCCAGGGGTGGGTCACGTGACCCATCGGGGGTGGGTCACGTGACCCCTCAAGGGTGGGTCAGGAGACACCTCAAGGGTGGGTCCCGTGACCCGAGGGAGGCCTGTTGTGGGGAGCCTGAGTGCGCACGCGCGGCCCACGTACAGGCCCGAAAGGAGCCAGCCGCGGCTCGGAGAAAAGCCATCTCCTGGGGGCCTCCCCATGTTCCTCCACTCCTCCAGGAGGACCCCTTTACGGATGGAAGAAAAGTGGGATCTTCGCAGTGGTGGGTTCGGGCCAGAGGGGTCTGCGGGTTTGCCTGCACGAACGCCAGGTGCTCGCACAACGGGCCCAGGTGTTTGAGCCCCGTGGAGGCAGAGGGCTGCTTATTGCTGGATGATAGTGTCCTGCAGGGTTAAGGGATGGCGTGGGCACTCCCAGGGCGACAGAGGGCACCTGGCCTTTAGAGAGTTCCCTGGAAAATTCCCCGCCCAGGCCCCTGGTCCACAAGTCTCTCCTGCACACAGTGTCTGTGCGAGGCTGGGAGTGCTTCTGGGGAGTGTTCGCCAGCGGAAATCGCGTGGTCCTTTAGGTGGCAGGGAGGGCTCCTGTGTCCATGGACAGGTGCCCAGGGACCCTGTGGAACTGCTGTGACCTCTAAATGGTGGGTCAGGTGAGCCGAGGAAGGCGTGTGCTTGGGAGCCTGAGTGCGCATGCGCGGCCCACGTATAGGCCCGAAACGAGCCAGCCGCGGCTCGGAGAAAAGCCATCTCCTGGGGGCCTCCCCATGTTCCTCCACTCCCCAGGGAGGGCCCCTTTACGGATGGAAGAAAAGGGGGATCTTCGCAGTGGTGGGTTCGGGCCAGAGGGGTCAGGGGGTTTGCCTCCACGTACGCCAGGTGCCCGCACACCGGGCCCAGGTGTTTGAGCCCCGTGGAGGCAGACGGCTGCTTATTGCTGGATGCAAGTGTCCTGCGGGGTCAAGGAAGGGCATGGGCACTCCCGGGCGACACAGGGCACCGGGCCCTTAGAGAGTTCCATGGAAAATCCCCCGCCCAGGGCCCCGGTATCCAAGTCTGTCCTTAGCACACAGCCTGTGCGGGGCTGAGAGTGCTGCTGGGCAGTGTGGCCTAGGGGAAATCCCGCGGTCCTCTGAGTGGCAGGGAGGGCTTCTGTTTCCATGGACAGGTGCGCAGGGACCCTGTGAAACTGCTGTGACCTCTCAAGGGCGGGTCTCCTGACCCCTCCAGGGTGGGACAGGAGACCTCCCAAGGGTGGGTCACGAGACCCCGCAAGGGTGGGTCACGTGACCCCAAAATGGTGGGTCACGAAACCCCTCAAGGGTGGGTCACGTGACCCCTCAGGGGTGGGTCACGAGACCCCCCAGGGGTGGGTCACGTGACCCCGCAGGCGTGGGTCACGTGACCCCTCAGGGGTGGGTCACGTGACCCGCCGGGGTGCGTCACGAGACCCCCCAGGGGTGGGTCACGTGACCCCTCCGGTGTGGGTCACGTGACCCATCGGGGGTGGGTCAGGAGACACCTCAAGGGTGGGTCCCGTGACCCGAGGGAGGCCTGTTGTGGGGAGCCTGAGTGCGCACGCGCGGCCCACGTACAGGCCCGAAAGGAGCCAGTCGCGGCTCGGAGAAAAGCCATCTCCTGGGGTCCTCCCCATGTTCCTCCACTCCTCCAGGAGGACCCCTTTACGGATGGAAGAAAAGTGGGATCTTCGCAGTGGTGGGTTCGGGCCAGAGGGGTCTGCGGGTTTGCCTGCACGAACGCCAGGTGCTCGCACAACGGGCCCAGGTGTTTGAGCCCCGTGGAGGCAGAGGGCTGCTTATTGCTGGATGATAGTGTCCTGCAGGGTTAAGGGATGGCGTGGGCACTCCCAGGGCGACAGAGGGCACCTGGCCTTTAGAGAGTTCCCTGGAAAATTCCCCGCCCAGGCCCCTGGTCCACAAGTCTCTCCTGCACACAGTGTCTGTGCGAGGCTGGGAGTGCTTCTGGGGAGTGTTCGCCAGCGGAAATCGCGTGGTCCTTTAGGTGGCAGGGAGGGCTCCTGTGTCCATGGACAGGTGCCCAGGGACCCTGTGGAACTGCTGTGACCTCTAAATGGTGGGTCAGGTGAGCCGAGGAAGGCGTGTGCTTGGGAGCCTGAGTGCGCATGCGCGGCCCACGTATAGGCCCGAAACGAGCCAGCCGCGGCTCGGAGAAAAGCCATCTCCTGGGGGCCTCCCCATGTTCCTCCACTCCCCAGGGAGGGCCCCTTTACGGATGGAAGAAAAGGGGGATCTTCGCAGTGGTGGGTTCGGGCCAGAGGGGTCAGGGGGTTTGCCTCCACGTACGCCAGGTGCCCGCACACCGGGCCCAGGTGTTTGAGCCCCGTGGAGGCAGACGGCTGCTTATTGCTGGATGCAAGTGTCCTGCGGGGTCAAGGAAGGGCATGGGCACTCCCGGGCGACACAGGGCACCGGGCCCTTAGAGAGTTCCATGGAAAATCCCCCGCCCAGGGCCCCGGTATCCAAGTCTGTCCTTAGCACACAGCCTGTGCGGGGCTGAGAGTGCTGCTGGGCAGTGTGGCCTAGGGGAAATCCCGCGGTCCTCTGAGTGGCAGGGAGGGCTTCTGTTTCCATGGACAGGTGCGCAGGGACCCTGTGAAACTGCTGTGACCTCTCAAGGGCGGGTCTCCTGACCCCTCCAGGGTGGGACAGGAGACCTCCCAGGGGGGGTCACGAGACCCCGCAAGGGTGGGTCACGTGACCCCAAAATGGTGGGTCACGAAACCCCTCAAGGGTGGGTCACGTGACCCCTCAGGGGTGGGTCACGAGACCCCCCAGGGGTGGGTCACGTGACCCCGCAGGTGTGGGTCACGTGACCCCTCCGGTGTGGGTCACGTGACCCATCGGGGGTGGGTCACGTGACCCCTCAAGGGTGGGTCAGGAGACACCTCAAGGGTGGGTCCCGTGACCCGAGGGAGGCCTGTTGTGGGGAGCCTGAGTGCGCACGCGCGGCCCACGTACAGGCCGGAAAGGAGCCAGCCGCGGCTCGGAGAAAAGCCATCTCCTGGGGGCCTCCCCATGTTCCTCCACTCCTCCAGGAGGACCCCTTTACGGATGGAAGAAAAGTGGGATCTTCGCAGTGGTGGGTTCGGGCCAGAGGGGTCTGCGGGTTTGCCTGCACGAACGCCAGGTGCTCGCACAACGGGCCCAGGTGTTTGAGCCCCGTGGAGGCAGAGGGCTGCTTATTGCTGGATGATAGTGTCCTGCAGGGTTAAGGGATGGCGTGGGCACTCCCAGGGCGACAGAGGGCACCTGGCCTTTAGAGAGTTCCCTGGAAAATTCCCCGCCCAGGCCCCTGGTCCACAAGTCTCTCCTGCGCACAGTGTCTGTGCGAGGCTGGGAGTGCTTCTGGGGAGTGTTCGCCAGCGGAAATCGCGTGGTCCTTTAGGTGGCAGGGAGGGCTCCTGTGTCCATGGACAGGTGCCCAGGGACCCTGTGGAACTGCTGTGACCTCTAAATGGTGGGTCAGGTGAGCCGAGGAAGGCGTGTGCTTGGGAGCCTGAGTGCGCATGCGCGGCCCACGTATAGGCCCGAAACGAGCCAGCCGCGGCTCGGAGAAAAGCCATCTCCTGGGGGCCTCCCCATGTTCCTCCACTCCCCAGGGAGGGCCCCTTTACGGATGGAAGAAAAGGGGGATCTTCGCAGTGGTGGGTTCGGGCCAGAGGGGTCAGGGGGTTTGCCTCCACGTACGCCAGGTGCCCGCACACCGGGCCCAGGTGTTTGAGCCCCGTGGAGGCAGACGGCTGCTTATTGCTGGATGCAAGTGTCCTGCGGGGTCAAGGAAGGGCATGGGCACTCCCGGGCGACACAGGGCACCGGGCCCTTAGAGAGTTCCATGGAAAATCCCCCGCCCAGGGCCCCGGTATCCAAGTCTGTCCTTAGCACACAGCCTGTGCGGGGCTGAGAGTGCTGCTGGGCAGTGTGGCCTAGGGGAAATCCCGCGGTCCTCTGAGTGGCAGGGAGGGCTTCTGTTTCCATGGACAGGTGCGCAGGGACCCTGTGAAACTGCTGTGACCTCTCAAGGGCGGGTCTCCTGACCCCTCCAGGGTGGGACAGGAGACCTCCCAGGGGGGGTCACGAGACCCCGCAAGGGTGGGTCACGTGACCCCAAAATGGTGGGTCACGAAACCCCTCAAGGGTGGGTCACGTGACCCCTCAGGGGTGGGTCACGAGACCCCCCAGGGGTGGGTCACGTGACCCCGCAGGTGTGGGTCACGTGACCCCTCCGGTGTGGGTCACGTGACCCATCGGGGGTGGGTCACGTGACCCCTCAAGGGTGGGTCAGGAGACACCTCAAGGGTGGGTCCCGTGACCCGAGGGAGGCCTGTTGTGGGGAGCCTGAGTGCGCACGCGCGGCCCACGTACAGGCCGGAAAGGAGCCAGCCGCGGCTCGGAGAAAAGCCATCTCCTGGGGGCCTCCCCATGTTCCTCCACTCCTCCAGGAGGACCCCTTTACGGATGGAAGAAAAGTGGGATCTTCGCAGTGGTGGGTTCGGGCCAGAGGGGTCTGCGGGTTTGCCTGCACGAACGCCAGGTGCTCGCACAACGGGCCCAGGTGTTTGAGCCCCGTGGAGGCAGAGGGCTGCTTATTGCTGGATGATAGTGTCCTGCAGGGTTAAGGGATGGCGTGGGCACTCCCAGGGCGACAGAGGGCACCTGGCCTTTAGAGAGTTCCCTGGAAAATTCCCCGCCCAGGCCCCTGGTCCACAAGTCTCTCCTGCGCACAGTGTCTGTGCGAGGCTGGGAGTGCTTCTGGGGAGTGTTCGCCAGCGGAAATCGCGTGGTCCTTTAGGTGGCAGGGAGGGCTCCTGTGTCCATGGACAGGTGCCCAGGGACCCTGTGGAACTGCTGTGACCTCTAAATGGTGGGTCAGGTGAGCCGAGGAAGGCGTGTGCTTGGGAGCCTGAGTGCGCATGCGCGGCCCACGTATAGGCCCGAAACGAGCCAGCCGCGGCTCGGAGAAAAGCCATCTCCTGGGGGCCTCCCCATGTTCCTCCACTCCCCAGGGAGGGCCCCTTTACGGATGGAAGAAAAGGGGGATCTTCGCAGTGGTGGGTTCGGGCCAGAGGGGTCAGGGGGTTTGCCTCCACGTACGCCAGGTGCCCGCACACCGGGCCCAGGTGTTTGAGCCCCGTGGAGGCAGACGGCTGCTTATTGCTGGATGCAAGTGTCCTGCGGGGTCAAGGAAGGGCATGGGCACTCCCGGGCGACACAGGGCACCGGGCCCTTAGAGAGTTCCATGGAAAATCCCCCGCCCAGGGCCCCGGTATCCAAGTCTGTCCTTAGCACACAGCCTGTGCGGGGCTGAGAGTGCTGCTGGGCAGTGTGGCCTAGGGGAAATCCCGCGGTCCTCTGAGTGGCAGGGAGGGCTTCTGTTTCCATGGACAGGTGCGCAGGGACCCTGTGAAACTGCTGTGACCTCTCAAGGGCGGGTCTCCTGACCCCTCCAGGGTGGGACAGGAGACCTCCCAAGGGTGGGTCACGAGACCCCGCAAGGGTGGGTCACGTGACCCCAAAATGGTGGGTCACGAAACCCCTCAAGGGTGGGTCACGTGACCCCTCAGGGGTGGGTCACGAGACCCCCCAGGGGTGGGTCACGTGACCCCGCAGGCGTGGGTCACGTGACCCCTCAGGGGTGGGTCACGTGACCCGCCGGGGTGCGTCACGAGACCCCCAAGGGGTGGGTCACGTGACCCCTCCGGTGTGGGTCAGGAGACACCTCAAGGGTGGGTCCCGTGACCCGAGGGAGGCCTGTTGTGGGGAGCCTGAGTGCGCACGCGCGGCCCACGTACAGGCCCGAAAGGAGCCAGTCGCGGCTCGGAGAAAAGCCATCTCCTGGGGTCCTCCCCATGTTCCTCCACTCCTCCAGGAGGACCCCTTTACGGATGGAAGAAAAGTGGGATCTTCGCAGTGGTGGGTTCGGGCCAGAGGGGTCTGCGGGTTTGCCTGCACGAACGCCAGGTGCTCGCACAACGGGCCCAGGTGTTTGAGCCCCGTGGAGGCAGAGGGCTGCTTATTGCTGGATGATAGTGTCCTGCAGGGTTAAGGGATGGCGTGGGCACTCCCAGGGCGACAGAGGGCACCTGGCCTTTAGAGAGTTCCCTGGAAAATTCCCCGCCCAGGCCCCTGGTCCACAAGTCTCTCCTGCACACAGTGTCTGTGCGAGGCTGGGAGTGCTTCTGGGGAGTGTTCGCCAGCGGAAATCGCGTGGTCCTTTAGGTGGCAGGGAGGGCTCCTGTGTCCATGGACAGGTGCCCAGGGACCCTGTGGAACTGCTGTGACCTCTAAATGGTGGGTCAGGTGAGCCGAGGAAGGCGTGTGCTTGGGAGCCTGAGTGCGCATGCGCGGCCCACGTATAGGCCCGAAACGAGCCAGCCGCGGCTCGGAGAAAAGCCATCTCCTGGGGGCCTCCCCATGTTCCTCCACTCCCCAGGGAGGGCCCCTTTACGGATGGAAGAAAAGGGGGATCTTCGCAGTGGTGGGTTCGGGCCAGAGGGGTCAGGGGGTTTGCCTCCACGTACGCCAGGTGCCCGCACACCGGGCCCAGGTGTTTGAGCCCCGTGGAGGCAGACGGCTGCTTATTGCTGGATGCAAGTGTCCTGCGGGGTCAAGGAAGGGCATGGGCACTCCCGGGCGACACAGGGCACCGGGCCCTTAGAGAGTTCCATGGAAAATCCCCCGCCCAGGGCCCCGGTATCCAAGTCTGTCCTTAGCACACAGCCTGTGCGGGGCTGAGAGTGCTGCTGGGCAGTGTGGCCTAGGGGAAATCCCGCGGTCCTCTGAGTGGCAGGGAGGGCTTCTGTTTCCATGGACAGGTGCGCAGGGACCCTGTGAAACTGCTGTGACCTCTCAAGGGCGGGTCTCCTGACCCCTCCAGGGTGGGACAGGAGACCTCCCAGGGGGGGTCACGAGACCCCGCAAGGGTGGGTCACGTGACCCCAAAATGGTGGGTCACGAAACCCCTCAAGGGTGGGTCACGTGACCCCTCAGGGGTGGGTCACGAGACCCCCCAGGGGTGGGTCACGTGACCCCGCAGGTGTGGGTCACGTGACCCCTCCGGTGTGGGTCACGTGACCCATCGGGGGTGGGTCACGTGACCCCTCAAGGGTGGGTCAGGAGACACCTCAAGGGTGGGTCCCGTGACCCGAGGGAGGCCTGTTGTGGGGAGCCTGAGTGCGCACGCGCGGCCCACGTACAGGCCGGAAAGGAGCCAGCCGCGGCTCGGAGAAAAGCCATCTCCTGGGGGCCTCCCCATGTTCCTCCACTCCTCCAGGAGGTCCCCTTTACGGATGGAAGAAAAGTGGGATCTTCGCAGTGGTGGGTTCGGGCCAGAGGGGTCTGCGGGTTTGCCTGCACGAACGCCAGGTGCTCGCACAACGGGCCCAGGTGTTTGAGCCCCGTGGAGGCAGAGGGCTGCTTATTGCTGGATGATAGTGTCCTGCAGGGTTAAGGGATGGCGTGGGCACTCCCAGGGCGACAGAGGGCACCTGGCCTTTAGAGAGTTCCCTGGAAAATTCCCCGCCCAGGCCCCTGGTCCACAAGTCTCTCCTGCGCACAGTGTCTGTGCGAGGCTGGGAGTGCTTCTGGGGAGTGTTCGCCAGCGGAAATCGCGTGGTCCTTTAGGTGGCAGGGAGGGCTCCTGTGTCCATGGACAGGTGCCCAGGGACCCTGTGGAACTGCTGTGACCTCTAAATGGTGGGTCAGGTGAGCCGAGGAAGGCGTGTGCTTGGGAGCCTGAGTGCGCATGCGCGGCCCACGTATAGGCCCGAAACGAGCCAGCCGCGGCTCGGAGAAAAGCCATCTCCTGGGGGCCTCCCCATGTTCCTCCACTCCCCAGGGAGGGCCCCTTTACGGATGGAAGAAAAGGGGGATCTTCGCAGTGGTGGGTTCGGGCCAGAGGGGTCAGGGGGTTTGCCTCCACGTACGCCAGGTGCCCGCACACCGGGCCCAGGTGTTTGAGCCCCGTGGAGGCAGACGGCTGCTTATTGCTGGATGCAAGTGTCCTGCGGGGTCAAGGAAGGGCATGGGCACTCCCGGGCGACACAGGGCACCGGGCCCTTAGAGAGTTCCATGGAAAATCCCCCGCCCAGGGCCCCGGTATCCAAGTCTGTCCTTAGCACACAGCCTGTGCGGGGCTGAGAGTGCTGCTGGGCAGTGTGGCCTAGGGGAAATCCCGCGGTCCTCTGAGTGGCAGGGAGGGCTTCTGTTTCCATGGACAGGTGCGCAGGGACCCTGTGAAACTGCTGTGACCTCTCAAGGGCGGGTCTCCTGACCCCTCCAGGGTGGGACAGGAGACCTCCCAAGGGTGGGTCACGAGACCCCGCAAGGGTGGGTCACGTGACCCCAAAATGGTGGGTCACGAAACCCCTCAAGGGTGGGTCACGTGACCCCTCAGGGGTGGGTCACGAGACCCCCCAGGGGTGGGTCACGTGACCCCGCAGGTGTGGGTCACGTGACCCCTCAGGGGTGGGTCACGTGACCCGCCGGGGTGCGTCACGAGACCCCCCAGGGGTGGGTCACGTGACCCATCGGGGGTGGGTCACGTGACCCCTCAAGGGTGGGTCAGGAGACACCTCAAGGGTGGGTCCCGTGACCCGAGGGAGGCCTGTTGTGGGGAGCCTGAGTGCGCACGCGCGGCCCACGTACAGGCCCGAAAGGAGCCAGCCGCGGCTCGGAGAAAAGCCATCTCCTGGGGGCCTCCCCATGTTCCTCCACTCCTCCAGGAGGACCCCTTTACGGATGGAAGAAAAGTGGGATCTTTGCAGTGGTGGGTTCGGGCCAGAGGGGTCTGCGGGTTTGCCTGCACGAACGCCAGGTGCTCGCACAACGGGCCCAGGTGTTTGAGCCCCGTGGAGGCAGAGGGCTGCTTATTGCTGGATGATAGTGTCCTGCAGGGTTAAGGGATGGCGTGGGCACTCCCAGGGCGACAGAGGGCACCTGGCCTTTAGAGAGTTCCCTGGAAAATTCCCCGCCCAGGCCCCTGGTCCACAAGTCTCTCCTGCACACAGTGTCTGTGCGAGGCTGGGAGTGCTTCTGGGGAGTGTTCGCCAGCGGAAATCGCGTGGTCCTTTAGGTGGCAGGGAGGGCTCCTGTGTCCATGGACAGGTGCCCAGGGACCCTGTGGAACTGCTGTGACCTCTAAATGGTGGGTCAGGTGAGCCGAGGAAGGCGTGTGCTTGGGAGCCTGAGTGCGCATGCGCGGCCCACGTATAGGCCCGAAACGAGCCAGCCGCGGCTCGGAGAAAAGCCATCTCCTGGGGGCCTCCCCATGTTCCTCCACTCCCCAGGGAGGGCCCCTTTACGGATGGAAGAAAAGGGGGATCTTCGCAGTGGTGGGTTCGGGCCAGAGGGGTCAGGGGGTTTGCCTCCACGTACGCCAGGTGCCCGCACACCGGGCCCAGGTGTTTGAGCCCCGTGGAGGCAGACGGCTGCTTATTGCTGGATGCAAGTGTCCTGCGGGGTCAAGGAAGGGCATGGGCACTCCCGGGCGACACAGGGCACCGGGCCCTTAGAGAGTTCCATGGAAAATCCCCCGCCCAGGGCCCCGGTATCCAAGTCTGTCCTTAGCACACAGCCTGTGCGGGGCTGAGAGTGCTGCTGGGCAGTGTGGCCTAGGGGAAATCCCGCGGTCCTCTGAGTGGCAGGGAGGGCTTCTGTTTCCATGGACAGGTGCGCAGGGACCCTGTGAAACTGCTGTGACCTCTCAAGGGCGGGTCTCCTGACCCCTCCAGGGTGGGACAGGAGACCTCCCAAGGGTGGGTCACGAGACCCCGCAAGGGTGGGTCACGTGACCCCAAAATGGTGGGTCACGAAACCCCTCAAGGGTGGGTCACGTGACCCCTCAGGGGTGGGTCACGAGACCCCCCAGGGGTGGGTCACGTGACCCCGCAGGTGTGGGTCACGTGACCCCTCCGGTGTGGGTCACGTGACCCATCGGGGGTGGGTCACGTGACCCCTCAAGGGTGGGTCAGGAGACACCTCAAGGGTGGGTCCCGTGACCCGAGGGAGGCCTGTTGTGGGGAGCCTGAGTGCGCACGCGCGGCCCACGTACAGGCCCGAAAGGAGCCAGCCGCGGCTCGGAGAAAAGCCATCTCCTGGGGGCCTCCCCATGTTCCTCCACTCCTCCAGGAGGACCCCTTTACGGATGGAAGAAAAGTGGGATCTTCGCAGTGGTGGGTTCGGGCCAGAGGGGTCTGCGGGTTTGCCTGCACGAACGCCAGGTGCTCGCACAACGGGCCCAGGTGTTTGAGCCCCGTGGAGGCAGAGGGCTGCTTATTGCTGGATGATAGTGTCCTGCAGGGTTAAGGGATGGCGTGGGCACTCCCAGGGCGACAGAGGGCACCTGGCCTTTAGAGAGTTCCCTGGAAAATTCCCCGCCCAGGCCCCTGGTCCACAAGTCTCTCCTGCGCACAGTGTCTGTGCGAGGCTGGGAGTGCTTCTGGGGAGTGTTCGCCAGCGGAAATCGCGTGGTCCTTTAGGTGGCAGGGAGGGCTCCTGTGTCCATGGACAGGTGCCCAGGGACCCTGTGGAACTGCTGTGACCTCTAAATGGTGGGTCAGGTGAGCCGAGGAAGGCGTGTGCTTGGGAGCCTGAGTGCGCATGCGCGGCCCACGTATAGGCCCGAAACGAGCCAGCCGCGGCTCGGAGAAAAGCCATCTCCTGGGGGCCTCCCCATGTTCCTCCACTCCCCAGGGAGGGCCCCTTTACGGATGGAAGAAAAGGGGGATCTTCGCAGTGGTGGGTTCGGGCCAGAGGGGTCAGGGGGTTTGCCTCCACGTACGCCAGGTGCCCGCACACCGGGCCCAGGTGTTTGAGCCCCGTGGAGGCAGACGGCTGCTTATTGCTGGATGCAAGTGTCCTGCGGGGTCAAGGAAGGGCATGGGCACTCCCGGGCGACACAGGGCACCGGGCCCTTAGAGAGTTCCATGGAAAATCCCCCGCCCAGGGCCCCGGTATCCAAGTCTGTCCTTAGCACACAGCCTGTGCGGGGCTGAGAGTGCTGCTGGGCAGTGTGGCCTAGGGGAAATCCCGCGGTCCTCTGAGTGGCAGGGAGGGCTTCTGTTTCCATGGACAGGTGCGCAGGGACCCTGTGAAACTGCTGTGACCTCTCAAGGGCGGGTCTCCTGACCCCTCCAGGGTGGGACAGGAGACCTCCCAAGGGTGGGTCACGAGACCCCGCAAGGGTGGGTCACGTGACCCCAAAATGGTGGGTCACGAAACCCCTCAAGGGTGGGTCACGTGACCCCTCAGGGGTGGGTCACGAGACCCCCCAGGGGTGGGTCACGTGACCCCGCAGGTGTGGGTCACGTGACCCCTCAGGGGTGGGTCACGTGACCCGCCGGGGTGCGTCACGAGACCCCCCAGGGGTGGGTCACGTGACCCATCGGGGGTGGGTCACGTGACCCCTCAAGGGTGGGTCAGGAGACACCTCAAGGGTGGGTCCCGTGACCCGAGGGAGGCCTGTTGTGGGGAGCCTGAGTGCGCACGCGCGGCCCACGTACAGGCCCGAAAGGAGCCAGCCGCGGCTCGGAGAAAAGCCATCTCCTGGGGGCCTCCCCATGTTCCTCCACTCCTCCAGGAGGACCCCTTTACGGATGGAAGAAAAGTGGGATCTTCGCAGTGGTGGGTTCGGGCCAGAGGGGTCTGCGGGTTTGCCTGCACGAACGCCAGGTGCTCGCACAACGGGCCCAGGTGTTTGAGCCCCGTGGAGGCAGAGGGCTGCTTATTGCTGGATGATAGTGTCCTGCAGGGTTAAGGGATGGCGTGGGCACTCCCAGGGCGACAGAGGGCACCTGGCCTTTAGAGAGTTCCCTGGAAAATTCCCCGCCCAGGCCCCTGGTCCACAAGTCTCTCCTGCGCACAGTGTCTGTGCGAGGCTGGGAGTGCTTCTGGGGAGTGTTCGCCAGCGGAAATCGCGTGGTCCTTTAGGTGGCAGGGAGGGCTCCTGTGTCCATGGACAGGTGCCCAGGGACCCTGTGGAACTGCTGTGACCTCTAAATGGTGGGTCAGGTGAGCCGAGGAAGGCGTGTGCTTGGGAGCCTGAGTGCGCATGCGCGGCCCACGTATAGGCCCGAAACGAGCCAGCCGCGGCTCGGAGAAAAGCCATCTCCTGGGGGCCTCCCCATGTTCCTCCACTCCCCAGGGAGGGCCCCTTTACGGATGGAAGAAAAGGGGGATCTTCGCAGTGGTGGGTTCGGGCCAGAGGGGTCAGGGGGTTTGCCTCCACGTACGCCAGGTGCCCGCACACCGGGCCCAGGTGTTTGAGCCCCGTGGAGGCAGACGGCTGCTTATTGCTGGATGCAAGTGTCCTGCGGGGTCAAGGAAGGGCATGGGCACTCCCGGGCGACACAGGGCACCGGGCCCTTAGAGAGTTCCATGGAAAATCCCCCGCCCAGGGCCCCGGTATCCAAGTCTGTCCTTAGCACACAGCCTGTGCGGGGCTGAGAGTGCTGCTGGGCAGTGTGGCCTAGGGGAAATCCCGCGGTCCTCTGAGTGGCAGGGAGGGCTTCTGTTTCCATGGACAGGTGCGCAGGGACCCTGTGAAACTGCTGTGACCTCTCAAGGGCGGGTCTCCTGACCCCTCCAGGGTGGGACAGGAGACCTCCCAAGGGTGGGTCACGAGACCCCGCAAGGGTGGGTCACGTGACCCCAAAATGGTGGGTCACGAAACCCCTCAAGGGTGGGTCACGTGACCCCTCAGGGGTGGGTCACGAGACCCCCCAGGGGTGGGTCACGTGACCCCGCAGGTGTGGGTCACGTGACCCCTCAGGGGTGGGTCACGTGACCCGCCGGGGTGCGTCACGAGACCCCCCAGGGGTGGGTCACGGGACCCATCGGGGGTGGGTCACGTGACCCCTCAAGGGTGGGTCAGGAGACACCTCAAGGGTGGGTCCCGTGACCCGAGGGAGGCCTGTTGTGGGGAGCCTGAGTGCGCACGCGCGGCCCACGTACAGGCCCGAAAGGAGCCAGCCGCGGCTCGGAGAAAAGCCATCTCCTGGGGGCCTCCCCATGTTCCTCCACTCCTCCAGGAGGACCCCTTTACGGATGGAAGAAAAGTGGGATCTTTGCAGTGGTGGGTTCGGGCCAGAGGGGTCTGCGGGTTTGCCTGCACGAACGCCAGGTGCTCGCACAACGGGCCCAGGTGTTTGAGCCCCGTGGAGGCAGAGGGCTGCTTATTGCTGGATGATAGTGTCCTGCAGGGTTAAGGGATGGCGTGGGCACTCCCAGGGCGACAGAGGGCACCTGGCCTTTAGAGAGTTCCCTGGAAAATTCCCCGCCCAGGCCCCTGGTCCACAAGTCTCTCCTGCACACAGTGTCTGTGCGAGGCTGGGAGTGCTTCTGGGGAGTGTTCGCCAGCGGAAATCGCGTGGTCCTTTAGGTGGCAGGGAGGGCTCCTGTGTCCATGGACAGGTGCCCAGGGACCCTGTGGAACTGCTGTGACCTCTAAATGGTGGGTCAGGTGAGCCGAGGAAGGCGTGTGCTTGGGAGCCTGAGTGCGCATGCGCGGCCCACGTATAGGCCCGAAACGAGCCAGCCGCGGCTCGGAGAAAAGCCATCTCCTGGGGGCCTCCCCATGTTCCTCCACTCCCCAGGGAGGGCCCCTTTACGGATGGAAGAAAAGGGGGATCTTCGCAGTGGTGGGTTCGGGCCAGAGGGGTCAGGGGGTTTGCCTCCACGTACGCCAGGTGCCCGCACACCGGGCCCAGGTGTTTGAGCCCCGTGGAGGCAGACGGCTGCTTATTGCTGGATGCAAGTGTCCTGCGGGGTCAAGGAAGGGCATGGGCACTCCCGGGCGACACAGGGCACCGGGCCCTTAGAGAGTTCCATGGAAAATCCCCCGCCCAGGGCCCCGGTATCCAAGTCTGTCCTTAGCACACAGCCTGTGCGGGGCTGAGAGTGCTGCTGGGCAGTGTGGCCTAGGGGAAATCCCGCGGTCCTCTGAGTGGCAGGGAGGGCTTCTGTTTCCATGGACAGGTGCGCAGGGACCCTGTGAAACTGCTGTGACCTCTCAAGGGCGGGTCTCCTGACCCCTCCAGGGTGGGACAGGAGACCTCCCAAGGGTGGGTCACGAGACCCCGCAAGGGTGGGTCACGTGACCCCAAAATGGTGGGTCACGAAACCCCTCAAGGGTGGGTCACGTGACCCCTCAGGGGTGGGTCACGAGACCCCCCAGGGGTGGGTCACGTGACCCCGCAGGTGTGGGTCACGTGACCCCTCCGGTGTGGGTCACGTGACCCATCGGGGGTGGGTCACGTGACCCCTCAAGGGTGGGTCAGGAGACACCTCAAGGGTGGGTCCCGTGACCCGAGGGAGGCCTGTTGTGGGGAGCCTGAGTGCGCACGCGCGGCCCACGTACAGGCCCGAAAGGAGCCAGCCGCGGCTCGGAGAAAAGCCATCTCCTGGGGGCCTCCCCATGTTCCTCCACTCCTCCAGGAGGACCCCTTTACGGATGGAAGAAAAGTGGGATCTTCGCAGTGGTGGGTTCGGGCCAGAGGGGTCTGCGGGTTTGCCTGCACGAACGCCAGGTGCTCGCACAACGGGCCCAGGTGTTTGAGCCCCGTGGAGGCAGAGGGCTGCTTATTGCTGGATGATAGTGTCCTGCAGGGTTAAGGGATGGCGTGGGCACTCCCAGGGCGACAGAGGGCACCTGGCCTTTAGAGAGTTCCCTGGAAAATTCCCCGCCCAGGCCCCTGGTCCACAAGTCTCTCCTGCGCACAGTGTCTGTGCGAGGCTGGGAGTGCTTCTGGGGAGTGTTCGCCAGCGGAAATCGCGTGGTCCTTTAGGTGGCAGGGAGGGCTCCTGTGTCCATGGACAGGTGCCCAGGGACCCTGTGGAACTGCTGTGACCTCTAAATGGTGGGTCAGGTGAGCCGAGGAAGGCGTGTGCTTGGGAGCCTGAGTGCGCATGCGCGGCCCACGTATAGGCCCGAAACGAGCCAGCCGCGGCTCGGAGAAAAGCCATCTCCTGGGGGCCTCCCCATGTTCCTCCACTCCCCAGGGAGGGCCCCTTTACGGATGGAAGAAAAGGGGGATCTTCGCAGTGGTGGGTTCGGGCCAGAGGGGTCAGGGGGTTTGCCTCCACGTACGCCAGGTGCCCGCACACCGGGCCCAGGTGTTTGAGCCCCGTGGAGGCAGACGGCTGCTTATTGCTGGATGCAAGTGTCCTGCGGGGTCAAGGAAGGGCATGGGCACTCCCGGGCGACACAGGGCACCGGGCCCTTAGAGAGTTCCATGGAAAATCCCCCGCCCAGGGCCCCGGTATCCAAGTCTGTCCTTAGCACACAGCCTGTGCGGGGCTGAGAGTGCTGCTGGGCAGTGTGGCCTAGGGGAAATCCCGCGGTCCTCTGAGTGGCAGGGAGGGCTTCTGTTTCCATGGACAGGTGCGCAGGGACCCTGTGAAACTGCTGTGACCTCTCAAGGGCGGGTCTCCTGACCCCTCCAGGGTGGGACAGGAGACCTCCCAAGGGTGGGTCACGAGACCCCGCAAGGGTGGGTCACGTGACCCCAAAATGGTGGGTCACGAAACCCCTCAAGGGTGGGTCACGTGACCCCTCAGGGGTGGGTCACGAGACCCCCCAGGGGTGGGTCACGTGACCCCGCAGGTGTGGGTCACGTGACCCCTCAGGGGTGGGTCACGTGACCCGCCGGGGTGCGTCACGAGACCCCCCAGGGGTGGGTCACGTGACCCATCGGGGGTGGGTCACGTGACCCCTCAAGGGTGGGTCAGGAGACACCTCAAGGGTGGGTCCCGTGACCCGAGGGAGGCCTGTTGTGGGGAGCCTGAGTGCGCACGCGCGGCCCACGTACAGGCCCGAAAGGAGCCAGCCGCGGCTCGGAGAAAAGCCATCTCCTGGGGGCCTCCCCATGTTCCTCCACTCCTCCAGGAGGACCCCTTTACGGATGGAAGAAAAGTGGGATCTTCGCAGTGGTGGGTTCGGGCCAGAGGGGTCTGCGGGTTTGCCTGCACGAACGCCAGGTGCTCGCACAACGGGCCCAGGTGTTTGAGCCCCGTGGAGGCAGAGGGCTGCTTATTGCTGGATGATAGTGTCCTGCAGGGTTAAGGGATGGCGTGGGCACTCCCAGGGCGACAGAGGGCACCTGGCCTTTAGAGAGTTCCCTGGAAAATTCCCCGCCCAGGCCCCTGGTCCACAAGTCTCTCCTGCGCACAGTGTCTGTGCGAGGCTGGGAGTGCTTCTGGGGAGTGTTCGCCAGCGGAAATCGCGTGGTCCTTTAGGTGGCAGGGAGGGCTCCTGTGTCCATGGACAGGTGCCCAGGGACCCTGTGGAACTGCTGTGACCTCTAAATGGTGGGTCAGGTGAGCCGAGGAAGGCGTGTGCTTGGGAGCCTGAGTGCGCATGCGCGGCCCACGTATAGGCCCGAAACGAGCCAGCCGCGGCTCGGAGAAAAGCCATCTCCTGGGGGCCTCCCCATGTTCCTCCACTCCCCAGGGAGGGCCCCTTTACGGATGGAAGAAAAGGGGGATCTTCGCAGTGGTGGGTTCGGGCCAGAGGGGTCAGGGGGTTTGCCTCCACGTACGCCAGGTGCCCGCACACCGGGCCCAGGTGTTTGAGCCCCGTGGAGGCAGACGGCTGCTTATTGCTGGATGCAAGTGTCCTGCGGGGTCAAGGAAGGGCATGGGCACTCCCGGGCGACACAGGGCACCGGGCCCTTAGAGAGTTCCATGGAAAATCCCCCGCCCAGGGCCCCGGTATCCAAGTCTGTCCTTAGCACACAGCCTGTGCGGGGCTGAGAGTGCTGCTGGGCAGTGTGGCCTAGGGGAAATCCCGCGGTCCTCTGAGTGGCAGGGAGGGCTTCTGTTTCCATGGACAGGTGCGCAGGGACCCTGTGAAACTGCTGTGACCTCTCAAGGGCGGGTCTCCTGACCCCTCCAGGGTGGGACAGGAGACCTCCCAAGGGTGGGTCACGAGACCCCGCAAGGGTGGGTCACGTGACCCCAAAATGGTGGGTCACGAAACCCCTCAAGGGTGGGTCACGTGACCCCTCCGGTGTGGGTCACGTGACCCATCGGGGGTGGGTCACGTGACCCCTCAAGGGTGGGTCAGGAGACACCTCAAGGGTGGGTCCCGTGACCCGAGGGAGGCCTGTTGTGGGGAGCCTGAGTGCGCACGCGCGGCCCACGTACAGGCCCGAAAGGAGCCAGCCGCGGCTCGGAGAAAAGCCATCTCCTGGGGGCCTCCCCATGTTCCTCCACTCCTCCAGGAGGACCCCTTTACGGATGGAAGAAAAGTGGGATCTTCGCAGTGGTGGGTTCGGGCCAGAGGGGTCTGCGGGTTTGCCTGCACGAACGCCAGGTGCTCGCACAACGGGCCCAGGTGTTTGAGCCCCGTGGAGGCAGAGGGCTGCTTATTGCTGGATGATAGTGTCCTGCAGGGTTAAGGGATGGCGTGGGCACTCCCAGGGCGACAGAGGGCACCTGGCCTTTAGAGAGTTCCCTGGAAAATTCCCCGCCCAGGCCCCTGGTCCACAAGTCTCTCCTGCGCACAGTGTCTGTGCGAGGCTGGGAGTGCTTCTGGGGAGTGTTCGCCAGCGGAAATCGCGTGGTCCTTTAGGTGGCAGGGAGGGCTCCTGTGTCCATGGACAGGTGCCCAGGGACCCTGTGGAACTGCTGTGACCTCTAAATGGTGGGTCAGGTGAGCCGAGGAAGGCGTGTGCTTGGGAGCCTGAGTGCGCATGCGCGGCCCACGTATAGGCCCGAAACGAGCCAGCCGCGGCTCGGAGAAAAGCCATCTCCTGGGGGCCTCCCCATGTTCCTCCACTCCCCAGGGAGGGCCCCTTTACGGATGGAAGAAAAGGGGGATCTTCGCAGTGGTGGGTTCGGGCCAGAGGGGTCAGGGGGTTTGCCTCCACGTACGCCAGGTGCCCGCACACCGGGCCCAGGTGTTTGAGCCCCGTGGAGGCAGACGGCTGCTTATTGCTGGATGCAAGTGTCCTGCGGGGTCCAGGAAGGGCATGGGCACTCCCGGGCGACACAGGGCACCGGGCCCTTAGAGAGTTCCATGGAAAATCCCCCGCCCAGGGCCCCGGTATCCAAGTCTGTCCTTAGCACACAGCCTGTGCGGGGCTGAGAGTGCTGCTGGGCAGTGTGGCCTAGGGGAAATCCCGCGGTCCTCTGAGTGGCAGGGAGGGCTTCTGTTTCCATGGACAGGTGCGCAGGGACCCTGTGAAACTGCTGTGACCTCTCAAGGGCGGGTCTCCTGACCCCTCCAGGGTGGGACAGGAGACCTCCCAAGGGTGGGTCACGAGACCCCGCAAGGGTGGGTCACGTGACCCCAAAATGGTGGGTCACGAAACCCCTCAAGGGTGGGTCACGTGACCCCTCAGGGGTGGGTCACGAGACCCCCCAGGGGTGGGTCACGTGACCCCGCAGGTGTGGGTCACGTGACCCCTCAGGGGTGGGTCACGTGACCCGCCGGGGTGCGTCACGAGACCCCCCAGGGGTGGGTCACGTGACCCCTCCGGTGTGGGTCACGTGACCCATCGGGGGTGGGTCACGTGACCCCTCAAGGGTGGGTCAGGAGACACCTCAAGGGTGGGTCCCGTGACCCGAGGGAGGCCTGTTGTGGGGAGCCTGAGTGCGCACGCGCGGCCCACGTACAGGCCCGAAAGGAGCCAGCCGCGGCTCGGAGAAAAGCCATCTCCTGGGGGCCTCCCCATGTTCCTCCACTCCTCCAGGAGGACCCCTTTACGGATGGAAGAAAAGTGGGATCTTCGCAGTGGTGGGTTCGGGCCAGAGGGGTCTGCGGGTTTGCCTGCACGAACGCCAGGTGCTCGCACAACGGGCCCAGGTGTTTGAGCCCCGTGGAGGCAGAGGGCTGCTTATTGCTGGATGATAGTGTCCTGCAGGGTTAAGGGATGGCGTGGGCACTCCCAGGGCGACAGAGGGCACCTGGCCTTTAGAGAGTTCCCTGGAAAATTCCCCGCCCAGGCCCCTGGTCCACAAGTCTCTCCTGCGCACAGTGTCTGTGCGAGGCTGGGAGTGCTTCTGGGGAGTGTTCGCCAGCGGAAATCGCGTGGTCCTTTAGGTGGCAGGGAGGGCTCCTGTGTCCATGGACAGGTGCCCAGGGACCCTGTGGAACTGCTGTGACCTCTAAATGGTGGGTCAGGTGAGCCGAGGAAGGCGTGTGCTTGGGAGCCTGAGTGCGCATGCGCGGCCCACGTATAGGCCCGAAACGAGCCAGCCGCGGCTCGGAGAAAAGCCATCTCCTGGGGGCCTCCCCATGTTCCTCCACTCCCCAGGGAGGGCCCCTTTACGGATGGAAGAAAAGGGGGATCTTCGCAGTGGTGGGTTCGGGCCAGAGGGGTCAGGGGGTTTGCCTCCACGTACGCCAGGTGCCCGCACACCGGGCCCAGGTGTTTGAGCCCCGTGGAGGCAGACGGCTGCTTATTGCTGGATGCAAGTGTCCTGCGGGGTCAAGGAAGGGCATGGGCACTCCCGGGCGACACAGGGCACCGGGCCCTTAGAGAGTTCCATGGAAAATCCCCCGCCCAGGGCCCCGGTATCCAAGTCTGTCCTTAGCACACAGCCTGTGCGGGGCTGAGAGTGCTGCTGGGCAGTGTGGCCTAGGGGAAATCCCGCGGTCCTCTGAGTGGCAGGGAGGGCTTCTGTTTCCATGGACAGGTGCGCAGGGACCCTGTGAAACTGCTGTGACCTCTCAAGGGCGGGTCTCCTGACCCCTCCAGGGTGGGACAGGAGACCTCCCAAGGGTGGGTCACGAGACCCCGCAAGGGTGGGTCACGTGACCCCAAAATGGTGGGTCACGAAACCCCTCAAGGGTGGGTCACGTGACCCCTCAGGGGTGGGTCACGAGACCCCCCAGGGGTGGGTCACGTGACCCCGCAGGTGTGGGTCACGTGACCCCTCAGGGGTGGGTCACGTGACCCGCCGGGGTGCGTCACGAGACCCCCCAGGGGTGGGTCACGTGACCCATCGGGGGTGGGTCACGTGACCCCTCAAGGGTGGGTCAGGAGACACCTCAAGGGTGGGTCCCGTGACCCGAGGGAGGCCTGTTGTGGGGAGCCTGAGTGCGCACGCGCGGCCCACGTACAGGCCCGAAAGGAGCCAGCCGCGGCTCGGAGAAAAGCCATCTCCTGGGGGCCTCCCCATGTTCCTCCACTCCTCCAGGAGGACCCCTTTACGGATGGAAGAAAAGTGGGATCTTCGCAGTGGTGGGTTCGGGCCAGAGGGGTCTGCGGGTTTGCCTGCACGAACGCCAGGTGCTCGCACAACGGGCCCAGGTGTTTGAGCCCCGTGGAGGCAGAGGGCTGCTTATTGCTGGATGATAGTGTCCTGCAGGGTTAAGGGATGGCGTGGGCACTCCCAGGGCGACAGAGGGCACCTGGCCTTTAGAGAGTTCCCTGGAAAATTCCCCGCCCAGGCCCCTGGTCCACAAGTCTCTCCTGCGCACAGTGTCTGTGCGAGGCTGGGAGTGCTTCTGGGGAGTGTTCGCCAGCGGAAATCGCGTGGTCCTTTAGGTGGCAGGGAGGGCTCCTGTGTCCATGGACAGGTGCCCAGGGACCCTGTGGAACTGCTGTGACCTCTAAATGGTGGGTCAGGTGAGCCGAGGAAGGCGTGTGCTTGGGAGCCTGAGTGCGCATGCGCGGCCCACGTATAGGCCCGAAACGAGCCAGCCGCGGCTCGGAGAAAAGCCATCTCCTGGGGGCCTCCCCATGTTCCTCCACTCCCCAGGGAGGGCCCCTTTACGGATGGAAGAAAAGGGGGATCTTCGCAGTGGTGGGTTCGGGCCAGAGGGGTCAGGGGGTTTGCCTCCACGTACGCCAGGTGCCCGCACACCGGGCCCAGGTGTTTGAGCCCCGTGGAGGCAGACGGCTGCTTATTGCTGGATGCAAGTGTCCTGCGGGGTCAAGGAAGGGCATGGGCACTCCCGGGCGACACAGGGCACCGGGCCCTTAGAGAGTTCCATGGAAAATCCCCCGCCCAGGGCCCCGGTATCCAAGTCTGTCCTTAGCACACAGCCTGTGCGGGGCTGAGAGTGCTGCTGGGCAGTGTGGCCTAGGGGAAATCCCGCGGTCCTCTGAGTGGCAGGGAGGGCTTCTGTTTCCATGGACAGGTGCGCAGGGACCCTGTGAAACTGCTGTGACCTCTCAAGGGCGGGTCTCCTGACCCCTCCAGGGTGGGACAGGAGACCTCCCAAGGGTGGGTCACGAGACCCCGCAAGGGTGGGTCACGTGACCCCAAAATGGTGGGTCACGAAACCCCTCAAGGGTGGGTCACGTGACCCCTCCGGTGTGGGTCACGTGACCCATCGGGGGTGGGTCACGTGACCCCTCAAGGGTGGGTCAGGAGACACCTCAAGGGTGGGTCCCGTGACCCGAGGGAGGCCTGTTGTGGGGAGCCTGAGTGCGCACGCGCGGCCCACGTACAGGCCCGAAAGGAGCCAGCCGCGGCTCGGAGAAAAGCCATCTCCTGGGGGCCTCCCCATGTTCCTCCACTCCTCCAGGAGGACCCCTTTACGGATGGAAGAAAAGTGGGATCTTCGCAGTGGTGGGTTCGGGCCAGAGGGGTCTGCGGGTTTGCCTGCACGAACGCCAGGTGCTCGCACAACGGGCCCAGGTGTTTGAGCCCCGTGGAGGCAGAGGGCTGCTTATTGCTGGATGATAGTGTCCTGCAGGGTTAAGGGATGGCGTGGGCACTCCCAGGGCGACAGAGGGCACCTGGCCTTTAGAGAGTTCCCTGGAAAATTCCCCGCCCAGGCCCCTGGTCCACAAGTCTCTCCTGCGCACAGTGTCTGTGCGAGGCTGGGAGTGCTTCTGGGGAGTGTTCGCCAGCGGAAATCGCGTGGTCCTTTAGGTGGCAGGGAGGGCTCCTGTGTCCATGGACAGGTGCCCAGGGACCCTGTGGAACTGCTGTGACCTCTAAATGGTGGGTCAGGTGAGCCGAGGAAGGCGTGTGCTTGGGAGCCTGAGTGCGCATGCGCGGCCCACGTATAGGCCCGAAACGAGCCAGCCGCGGCTCGGAGAAAAGCCATCTCCTGGGGGCCTCCCCATGTTCCTCCACTCCCCAGGGAGGGCCCCTTTACGGATGGAAGAAAAGGGGGATCTTCGCAGTGGTGGGTTCGGGCCAGAGGGGTCAGGGGGTTTGCCTCCACGTACGCCAGGTGCCCGCACACCGGGCCCAGGTGTTTGAGCCCCGTGGAGGCAGACGGCTGCTTATTGCTGGATGCAAGTGTCCTGCGGGGTCCAGGAAGGGCATGGGCACTCCCGGGCGACACAGGGCACCGGGCCCTTAGAGAGTTCCATGGAAAATCCCCCGCCCAGGGCCCCGGTATCCAAGTCTGTCCTTAGCACACAGCCTGTGCGGGGCTGAGAGTGCTGCTGGGCAGTGTGGCCTAGGGGAAATCCCGCGGTCCTCTGAGTGGCAGGGAGGGCTTCTGTTTCCATGGACAGGTGCGCAGGGACCCTGTGAAACTGCTGTGACCTCTCAAGGGCGGGTCTCCTGACCCCTCCAGGGTGGGACAGGAGACCTCCCAAGGGTGGGTCACGAGACCCCGCAAGGGTGGGTCACGTGACCCCAAAATGGTGGGTCACGAAACCCCTCAAGGGTGGGTCACGTGACCCCTCAGGGGTGGGTCACGAGACCCCCCAGGGGTGGGTCACGTGACCCCGCAGGTGTGGGTCACGTGACCCCTCAGGGGTGGGTCACGTGACCCGCCGGGGTGCGTCACGAGACCCCCCAGGGGTGGGTCACGTGACCCCTCCGGTGTGGGTCACGTGACCCATCGGGGGTGGGTCACGTGACCCCTCAAGGGTGGGTCAGGAGACACCTCAAGGGTGGGTCCCGTGACCCGAGGGAGGCCTGTTGTGGGGAGCCTGAGTGCGCACGCGCGGCCCACGTACAGGCCCGAAAGGAGCCAGCCGCGGCTCGGAGAAAAGCCATCTCCTGGGGGCCTCCCCATGTTCCTCCACTCCTCCAGGAGGACCCCTTTACGGATGGAAGAAAAGTGGGATCTTCGCAGTGGTGGGTTCGGGCCAGAGGGGTCTGCGGGTTTGCCTGCACGAACGCCAGGTGCT
The DNA here is from genome assembly GCF_022682495.2 of Desmodus rotundus. Classification (NCBI taxonomy): domain Eukaryota; kingdom Metazoa; phylum Chordata; class Mammalia; order Chiroptera; family Phyllostomidae; genus Desmodus; species Desmodus rotundus. Next base: position 30,652 of record NW_026527308.1, on the reverse strand, counting down.
CGCACAACGGGCCCAGGTGTTTGAGCCCCGTGGAGGCAGAGGGCTGCTTATTGCTGGATGATAGTGTCCTGCAGGGTTAAGGGATGGCGTGGGCACTCCCAGGGCGACAGAGGGCACCTGGCCTTTAGAGAGTTCCCTGGAAAATTCCCCGCCCAGGCCCCTGGTCCACAAGTCTCTCCTGCGCACAGTGTCTGTGCGAGGCTGGGAGTGCTTCTGGGGAGTGTTCGCCAGCGGAAATCGCGTGGTCCTTTAGGTGGCAGGGAGGGCTCCTGTGTCCATGGACAGGTGCCCAGGGACCCTGTGGAACTGCTGTGACCTCTAAATGGTGGGTCAGGTGAGCCGAGGAAGGCGTGTGCTTGGGAGCCTGAGTGCGCATGCGCGGCCCACGTATAGGCCCGAAACGAGCCAGCCGCGGCTCGGAGAAAAGCCATCTCCTGGGGGCCTCCCCATGTTCCTCCACTCCCCAGGGAGGGCCCCTTTACGGATGGAAGAAAAGGGGGATCTTCGCAGTGGTGGGTTCGGGCCAGAGGGGTCAGGGGGTTTGCCTCCACGTACGCCAGGTGCCCGCACACCGGGCCCAGGTGTTTGAGCCCCGTGGAGGCAGACGGCTGCTTATTGCTGGATGCAAGTGTCCTGCGGGGTCAAGGAAGGGCATGGGCACTCCCGGGCGACACAGGGCACCGGGCCCTTAGAGAGTTCCATGGAAAATCCCCCGCCCAGGGCCCCGGTATCCAAGTCTGTCCTTAGCACACAGCCTGTGCGGGGCTGAGAGTGCTGCTGGGCAGTGTGGCCTAGGGGAAATCCCGCGGTCCTCTGAGTGGCAGGGAGGGCTTCTGTTTCCATGGACAGGTGCGCAGGGACCCTGTGAAACTGCTGTGACCTCTCAAGGGCGGGTCTCCTGACCCCTCCAGGGTGGGACAGGAGACCTCCCAAGGGTGGGTCACGAGACCCCGCAAGGGTGGGTCACGTGACCCCAAAATGGTGGGTCACGAAACCCCTCAAGGGTGGGTCACGTGACCCCTCCGGTGTGGGTCACGTGACCCATCGGGGGTGGGTCACGTGACCCCTCAAGGGTGGGTCAGGGGACACCTCAAGTGTGGGTCCCGTGACCCGAGGGAGGCCTGTTGTGGGGAGCCTGAGTGCGCACGCGCGGCCCACGTACAGGCCCGAAAGGAGCCAGCCGCGGCTCGGAGAAAAGCCATCTCCTGGGGGCCTCCCCATGTTCCTCCACTCCTCCAGGAGGACCCCTTTACGGATGGAAGAAAAGTGGGATCTTCGCAGTGGTGGGTTCGGGCCAGAGGGGTCTGCGGGTTTGCCTGCACGAACGCCAGGTGCTCGCACAACGGGCCCAGGTGTTTGAGCCCCGTGGAGGCAGAGGGCTGCTTATTGCTGGATGATAGTGTCCTGCAGGGTTAAGGGATGGCGTGGGCACTCCCAGGGCGACAGAGGGCACCTGGCCTTTAGAGAGTTCCCTGGAAAATTCCCCGCCCAGGCCCCTGGTCCACAAGTCTCTCCTGCGCACAGTGTCTGTGCGAGGCTGGGAGTGCTTCTGGGGAGTGTTCGCCAGCGGAAATCGCGTGGTCCTTTAGGTGGCAGGGAGGGCTCCTGTGTCCATGGACAGGTGCCCAGGGACCCTGTGGAACTGCTGTGACCTCTAAATGGTGGGTCAGGTGAGCCGAGGAAGGCGTGTGCTTGGGAGCCTGAGTGCGCATGCGCGGCCCACGTATAGGCCCGAAACGAGCCAGCCGCGGCTCGGAGAAAAGCCATCTCCTGGGGGCCTCCCCATGTTCCTCCACTCCCCAGGGAGGGCCCCTTTACGGATGGAAGAAAAGGGGGATCTTCGCAGTGGTGGGTTCGGGCCAGAGGGGTCAGGGGGTTTGCCTCCACGTACGCCAGGTGCCCGCACACCGGGCCCAGGTGTTTGAGCCCCGTGGAGGCAGACGGCTGCTTATTGCTGGATGCAAGTGTCCTGCGGGGTCAAGGAAGGGCATGGGCACTCCCGGGCGACACAGGGCACCGGGCCGTTAGAGAGTTCCATGGAAAATCCCCCGCCCAGGGCCCCGGTATCCAAGTCTGTCCTTAGCACACAGCCTGTGCGGGGCTGAGAGTGCTGCTGGGCAGTGTGGCCTAGGGGAAATCCCGCGGTCCTCTGAGTGGCAGGGAGGGCTTCTGTTTCCATGGACAGGTGCGCAGGGACCCTGTGAAACTGCTGTGACCTCTCAAGGGCGGGTCTCCTGACCCCTCCAGGGTGGGACAGGAGACCTCCCAAGGGTGGGTCACGAGACCCCGCAAGGGTGGGTCACGAAACCCCTCAAGGGTGGGTCACGTGACCCCTCAGGGGTGGGTCACGAGACCCCCCAGGGGTGGGTCACGTGACCCCGCAGGTGTGGGTCACGTGACCCCTCAGGGGTGGGTCACGTGACCCGCCGGGGTGCGTCACGAGACCCCCCAGGGGTGGGTCACGTGACCCCTCCGGTGTGGGTCACGTGACCCATCGGGGGTGGGACACGTGACCCCTCAAGGGTGGGTCAGGAGACACCTCAAGGGTGGGTCCCGTGACCCGAGGGAGGCCTGTTGTGGGGAGCCTGAGTGCGCACGCGCGGCCCACGTACAGGCCCGAAAGGAGCCAGCCGCGGCTCGGAGAAAAGCCATCTCCTGGGGGCCTCCCCATGTTCCTCCACTCCTCCAGGAGGACCCCTTTACGGATGGAAGAAAAGTGGGATCTTCGCAGTGGTGGGTTCGGGCCAGAGGGGTCTGCGGGTTTGCCTGCACGAACGCCAGGTGCTCGCACAACGGGCCCAGGTGTTTGAGCCCCGTGGAGGCAGAGGGCTGCTTATTGCTGGATGATAGTGTCCTGCAGGGTTAAGGGATGGCGTGGGCACTCCCAGGGCGACAGAGGGCACCTGGCCTTTAGAGAGTTCCCTGGAAAATTCCCCGCCCAGGCCCCTGGTCCACAAGTCTCTCCTGCGCACAGTGTCTGTGCGAGGCTGGGAGTGCTTCTGGGGAGTGTTCCCCAGCGGAAATCGCGTGGTCCTTTAGGTGGCAGGGAGGGCTCCTGTGTCCATGGACAGGTGCCCAGGGACCCTGTGGAACTGCTGTGACCTCTAAATGGTGGGTCAGGTGAGCCGAGGAAGGCGTGTGCTTGGGAGCCTGAGTGCGCATGCGCGGCCCACGTATAGGCCCGAAACGAGCCAGCCGCGGCTCGGAGAAAAGCCATCTCCTGGGGGCCTCCCCATGTTCCTCCACTCCCCAGGGAGGGCCCCTTTACGGATGGAAGAAAAGGGGGATCTTCGCAGTGGTGGGTTCGGGCCAGAGGGGTCAGGGGGTTTGCCTCCACGTACGCCAGGTGCCCGCACACCGGGCCCAGGTGTTTGAGCCCCGTGGAGGCAGACGGCTGCTTATTGCTGGATGCAAGTGTCCTGCGGGGTCAAGGAAGGGCATGGGCACTCCCGGGCGACACAGGGCACCGGGCCCTTAGAGAGTTCCATGGAAAATCCCCCGCCCAGGGCCCCGGTATCCAAGTCTGTCCTTAGCACACAGCCTGTGCGGGGCTGAGAGTGCTGCTGGGCAGTGTGGCCTAGGGGAAATCCCGCGGTCCTCTGAGTGGCAGGGAGGGCTTCTGTTTCCATGGACAGGTGCGCAGGGACCCTGTGAAACTGCTGTGACCTCTCAAGGGCGGGTCTCCTGACCCCTCCAGGGTGGGACAGGAGACCTCCCAAGGGTGGGTCACGAGACCCCGCAAGGGTGGGTCACGTGACCCCAAAATGGTGGGTCACGAAACCCCTCAAGGGTGGGTCACGTGACCCCTCCGGTGTGGGTCACGTGACCCATCGGGGGTGGGTCACGTGACCCCTCAAGGGTGGGTCAGGGGACACCTCAAGGGTGGGTCCCGTGACCCGAGGGAGGCCTGTTGTGGGGAGCCTGAGTGCGCACGCGCGGCCCACGTACAGGCCCGAAAGGAGCCAGCCGCGGCTCGGAGAAAAGCCATCTCCTGGGGGCCTCCCCATGTTCCTCCACTCCTCCAGGAGGACCCCTTTACGGATGGAAGAAAAGTGGGATCTTCGCAGTGGTGGGTTCGGGCCAGAGGGGTCTGCGGGTTTGCCTGCACGAACGCCAGGTGCTCGCACAACGGGCCCAGGTGTTTGAGCCCCGTGGAGGCAGAGGGCTGCTTATTGCTGGATGATAGTGTCCTGCAGGGTTAAGGGATGGCGTGGGCACTCCCAGGGCGACAGAGGGCACCTGGCCTTTAGAGAGTTCCCTGGAAAATTCCCCGCCCAGGCCCCTGGTCCACAAGTCTCTCCTGCGCACAGTGTCTGTGCGAGGCTGGGAGTGCTTCTGGGGAGTGTTCGCCAGCGGAAATCGCGTGGTCCTTTAGGTGGCAGGGAGGGCTCCTGTGTCCATGGACAGGTGCCCAGGGACCCTGTGGAACTGCTGTGACCTCTAAATGGTGGGTCAGGTGAGCCGAGGAAGGCGTGTGCTTGGGAGCCTGAGTGCGCATGCGCGGCCCACGTATAGGCCCGAAACGAGCCAGCCGCGGCTCGGAGAAAAGCCATCTCCTGGGGGCCTCCCCATGTTCCTCCACTCCCCAGGGAGGGCCCCTTTACGGATGGAAGAAAAGGGGGATCTTCGCAGTGGTGGGTTCGGGCCAGAGGGGTCAGGGGGTTTGCCTCCACGTACGCCAGGTGCCCGCACACCGGGCCCAGGTGTTTGAGCCCCGTGGAGGCAGACGGCTGCTTATTGCTGGATGCAAGTGTCCTGCGGGGTCAAGGAAGGGCATGGGCACTCCCGGGCGACACAGGGCACCGGGCCCTTAGAGAGTTCCATGGAAAATCCCCCGCCCAGGGCCCCGGTATCCAAGTCTGTCCTTAGCACACAGCCTGTGCGGGGCTGAGAGTGCTGCTGGGCAGTGTGGCCTAGGGGAAATCCCGCGGTCCTCTGAGTGGCAGGGAGGGCTTCTGTTTCCATGGACAGGTGCGCAGGGACCCTGTGAAACTGCTGTGACCTCTCAAGGGCGGGTCTCCTGACCCCTCCAGGGTGGGACAGGAGACCTCCCAAGGGTGGGTCACGAGACCCCGCAAGGGTGGGTCACGTGACCCCAAAATGGTGGGTCACGAAACCCCTCAAGGGTGGGTCACGTGACCCCTCAGGGGTGGGTCACGAGACCCCCCAGGGGTGGGTCACGTGACCCCGCAGGTGTGGGTCACGTGACCCCTCAGGGGTGGGTCACGTGACCCGCCGGGGTGCGTCACGAGACCCCCCAGGGGTGGGTCACGTGACCCATCGGGGGTGGGTCACGTGACCCCTCAAGGGTGGGTCAGGAGACACCTCAAGGGTGGGTCCCGTGACCCGAGGGAGGCCTGTTGTGGGGAGCCTGAGTGCGCACGCGCGGCCCACGTACAGGCCCGAAAGGAGCCAGCCGCGGCTCGGAGAAAAGCCATCTCCTGGGGGCCTCCCCATGTTCCTCCACTCCTCCAGGAGGACCCCTTTACGGATGGAAGAAAAGTGGGATCTTCGCAGTGGTGGGTTCGGGCCAGAGGGGTCTGCGGGTTTGCCTGCACGAACGCCAGGTGCTCGCACAACGGGCCCAGGTGTTTGAGCCCCGTGGAGGCAGAGGGCTGCTTATTGCTGGATGATAGTGTCCTGCAGGGTTAAGGGATGGCGTGGGCACTCCCAGGGCGACAGAGGGCACCTGGCCTTTAGAGAGTTCCCTGGAAAATTCCCCGCCCAGGCCCCTGGTCCACAAGTCTCTCCTGCGCACAGTGTCTGTGCGAGGCTGGGAGTGCTTCTGGGGAGTGTTCGCCAGCGGAAATCGCGTGGTCCTTTAGGTGGCAGGGAGGGCTCCTGTGTCCATGGACAGGTGCCCAGGGACCCTGTGGAACTGCTGTGACCTCTAAATGGTGGGTCAGGTGAGCCGAGGAAGGCGTGTGCTTGGGAGCCTGAGTGCGCATGCGCGGCCCACGTATAGGCCCGAAACGAGCCAGCCGCGGCTCGGAGAAAAGCCATCTCCTGGGGGCCTCCCCATGTTCCTCCACTCCCCAGGGAGGGCCCCTTTACGGATGGAAGAAAAGGGGGATCTTCGCAGTGGTGGGTTCGGGCCAGAGGGGTCAGGGGGTTTGCCTCCACGTACGCCAGGTGCCCGCACACCGGGCCCAGGTGTTTGAGCCCCGTGGAGGCAGACGGCTGCTTATTGCTGGATGCAAGTGTCCTGCGGGGTCAAGGAAGGGCATGGGCACTCCCGGGCGACACAGGGCACCGGGCCCTTAGAGAGTTCCATGGAAAATCCCCCGCCCAGGGCCCCGGTATCCAAGTCTGTCCTTAGCACACAGCCTGTGCGGGGCTGAGAGTGCTGCTGGGCAGTGTGGCCTAGGGGAAATCCCGCGGTCCTCTGAGTGGCAGGGAGGGCTTCTGTTTCCATGGACAGGTGCGCAGGGACCCTGTGAAACTGCTGTGACCTCTCAAGGGCGGGTCTCCTGACCCCTCCAGGGTGGGACAGGAGACCTCCCAGGGGGGGTCACGAGACCCCGCAAGGGTGGGTCACGTGACCCCAAAATGGTGGGTCACGAAACCCCTCAAGGGTGGGTCACGTGACCCCTCAGGGGTGGGTCACGAGACCCCCCAGGGGTGGGTCACGTGACCCCGCAGGTGTGGGTCACGTGACCCCTCCGGTGTGGGTCACGTGACCCATCGGGGGTGGGTCACGTGACCCCTCAAGGGTGGGTCAGGAGACACCTCAAGGGTGGGTCCCGTGACCCGAGGGAGGCCTGTTGTGGGGAGCCTGAGTGCGCACGCGCGGCCCACGTACAGGCCCGAAAGGAGCCAGCCGCGGCTCGGAGAAAAGCCATCTCCTGGGGGCCTCCCCATGTTCCTCCACTCCTCCAGGAGGACCCCTTTACGGATGGAAGAAAAGTGGGATCTTCGCAGTGGTGGGTTCGGGCCAGAGGGGTCTGCGGGTTTGCCTGCACGAACGCCAGGTGCTCGCACAACGGGCCCAGGTGTTTGAGCCCCGTGGAGGCAGAGGGCTGCTTATTGCTGGATGATAGTGTCCTGCAGGGTTAAGGGATGGCGTGGGCACTCCCAGGGCGACAGAGGGCACCTGGCCTTTAGAGAGTTCCCTGGAAAATTCCCCGCCCAGGCCCCTGGTCCACAAGTCTCTCCTGCGCACAGTGTCTGTGCGAGGCTGGGAGTGCTTCTGGGGAGTGTTCGCCAGCGGAAATCGCGTGGTCCTTTAGGTGGCAGGGAGGGCTCCTGTGTCCATGGACAGGTGCCCAGGGACCCTGTGGAACTGCTGTGACCTCTAAATGGTGGGTCAGGTGAGCCGAGGAAGGCGTGTGCTTGGGAGCCTGAGTGCGCATGCGCGGCCCACGTATAGGCCCGAAACGAGCCAGCCGCGGCTCGGAGAAAAGCCATCTCCTGGGGGCCTCCCCATGTTCCTCCACTCCCCAGGGAGGGCCCCTTTACGGATGGAAGAAAAGGGGGATCTTCGCAGTGGTGGGTTCGGGCCAGAGGGGTCAGGGGGTTTGCCTCCACGTACGCCAGGTGCCCGCACACCGGGCCCAGGTGTTTGAGCCCCGTGGAGGCAGACGGCTGCTTATTGCTGGATGCAAGTGTCCTGCGGGGTCAAGGAAGGGCATGGGCACTCCCGGGCGACACAGGGCACCGGGCCCTTAGAGAGTTCCATGGAAAATCCCCCGCCCAGGGCCCCGGTATCCAAGTCTGTCCTTAGCACACAGCCTGTGCGGGGCTGAGAGTGCTGCTGGGCAGTGTGGCCTAGGGGAAATCCCGCGGTCCTCTGAGTGGCAGGGAGGGCTTCTGTTTCCATGGACAGGTGCGCAGGGACCCTGTGAAACTGCTGTGACCTCTCAAGGGCGGGTCTCCTGACCCCTCCAGGGTGGGACAGGAGACCTCCCAAGGGTGGGTCACGAGACCCCGCAAGGGTGGGTCACGTGACCCCAAAATGGTGGGTCACGAAACCCCTCAAGGGTGGGTCACGTGACCCCTCAGGGGTGGGTCACGAGACCCCCCAGGGGTGGGTCACGTGACCCCGCAGGTGTGGGTCACGTGACCCCTCAGGGGTGGGTCACGTGACCCGCCGGGGTGCGTCACGAGACCCCCCAGGGGTGGGTCACGTGACCCATCGGGGGTGGGTCACGTGACCCCTCAAGGGTGGGTCAGGAGACACCTCAAGGGTGGGTCCCGTGACCCGAGGGAGGCCTGTTGTGGGGAGCCTGAGTGCGCACGCGCGGCCCACGTACAGGCCCGAAAGGAGCCAGCCGCGGCTCGGAGAAAAGCCATCTCCTGGGGGCCTCCCCATGTTCCTCCACTCCTCCAGGAGGACCCCTTTACGGATGGAAGAAAAGTGGGATCTTCGCAGTGGTGGGTTCGGGCCAGAGGGGTCTGCGGGTTTGCCTGCACGAACGCCAGGTGCTCGCACAACGGGCCCAGGTGTTTGAGCCCCGTGGAGGCAGAGGGCTGCTTATTGCTGGATGATAGTGTCCTGCAGGGTTAAGGGATGGCGTGGGCACTCCCAGGGCGACAGAGGGCACCTGGCCTTTAGAGAGTTCCCTGGAAAATTCCCCGCCCAGGCCCCTGGTCCACAAGTCTCTCCTGCGCACAGTGTCTGTGCGAGGCTGGGAGTGCTTCTGGGGAGTGTTCGCCAGCGGAAATCGCGTGGTCCTTTAGGTGGCAGGGAGGGCTCCTGTGTCCATGGACAGGTGCCCAGGGACCCTGTGGAACTGCTGTGACCTCTAAATGGTGGGTCAGGTGAGCCGAGGAAGGCGTGTGCTTGGGAGCCTGAGTGCGCATGCGCGGCCCACGTATAGGCCCGAAACGAGCCAGCCGCGGCTCGGAGAAAAGCCATCTCCTGGGGGCCTCCCCATGTTCCTCCACTCCCCAGGGAGGGCCCCTTTACGGATGGAAGAAAAGGGGGATCTTCGCAGTGGTGGGTTCGGGCCAGAGGGGTCAGGGGGTTTGCCTCCACGTACGCCAGGTGCCCGCACACCGGGCCCAGGTGTTTGAGCCCCGTGGAGGCAGACGGCTGCTTATTGCTGGATGCAAGTGTCCTGCGGGGTCAAGGAAGGGCATGGGCACTCCCGGGCGACACAGGGCACCGGGCCCTTAGAGAGTTCCATGGAAAATCCCCCGCCCAGGGCCCCGGTATCCAAGTCTGTCCTTAGCACACAGCCTGTGCGGGGCTGAGAGTGCTGCTGGGCAGTGTGGCCTAGGGGAAATCCCGCGGTCCTCTGAGTGGCAGGGAGGGCTTCTGTTTCCATGGACAGGTGCGCAGGGACCCTGTGAAACTGCTGTGACCTCTCAAGGGCGGGTCTCCTGACCCCTCCAGGGTGGGACAGGAGACCTCCCAAGGGTGGGTCACGAGACCCCGCAAGGGTGGGTCACGAAACCCCTCAAGGGTGGGTCACGTGACCTCCCAAGGGTGGGTCACGAGACCCCGCAAGGGTGGGTCACGTGACCCCAAAATGGTGGGTCACGAAACCCCTCAAGGGTGGGTCACGTGACCCCTCCGGTGTGGGTCACGTGACCCATCGGGGGTGGGTCACGTGACCCCTCAAGGGTGGGTCAGGAGACACCTCAAGGGTGGGTCCCGTGACCCGAGGGAGGCCTGTTGTGGGGAGCCTGAGTGCGCACGCGCGGCCCACGTACAGGCCCGAAAGGAGCCAGCCGCGGCTCGGAGAAAAGCCATCTCCTGGGGGCCTCCCCATGTTCCTCCACTCCTCCAGGAGGACCCCTTTACGGATGGAAGAAAAGTGGGATCTTCGCAGTGGTGGGTTCGGGCCAGAGGGGTCTGCGGGTTTGCCTGCACGAACGCCAGGTGCTCGCACAACGGGCCCAGGTGTTTGAGCCCCGTGGAGGCAGAGGGCTGCTTATTGCTGGATGATAGTGTCCTGCAGGGTTAAGGGATGGCGTGGGCACTCCCAGGGCGACAGAGGGCACCTGGCCTTTAGAGAGTTCCCTGGAAAATTCCCCGCCCAGGCCCCTGGTCCACAAGTCTCTCCTGCGCACAGTGTCTGTGCGAGGCTGGGAGTGCTTCTGGGGAGTGTTCGCCAGCGGAAATCGCGTGGTCCTTTAGGTGGCAGGGAGGGCTCCTGTGTCCATGGACAGGTGCCCAGGGACCCTGTGGAACTGCTGTGACCTCTAAATGGTGGGTCAGGTGAGCCGAGGAAGGCGTGTGCTTGGGAGCCTGAGTGCGCATGCGCGGCCCACGTATAGGCCCGAAACGAGCCAGCCGCGGCTCGGAGAAAAGCCATCTCCTGGGGGCCTCCCCATGTTCCTCCACTCCCCAGGGAGGGCCCCTTTACGGATGGAAGAAAAGGGGGATCTTCGCAGTGGTGGGTTCGGGCCAGAGGGGTCAGGGGGTTTGCCTCCACGTACGCCAGGTGCCCGCACACCGGGCCCAGGTGTTTGAGCCCCGTGGAGGCAGACGGCTGCTTATTGCTGGATGCAAGTGTCCTGCGGGGTCAAGGAAGGGCATGGGCACTCCCGGGCGACACAGGGCACCGGGCCCTTAGAGAGTTCCATGGAAAATCCCCCGCCCAGGGCCCCGGTATCCAAGTCTGTCCTTAGCACACAGCCTGTGCGGGGCTGAGAGTGCTGCTGGGCAGTGTGGCCTAGGGGAAATCCCGCGGTCCTCTGAGTGGCAGGGAGGGCTTCTGTTTCCATGGACAGGTGCGCAGGGACCCTGTGAAACTGCTGTGACCTCTCAAGGGCGGGTCTCCTGACCCCTCCAGGGTGGGACAGGAGACCTCCCAAGGGTGGGTCACGAGACCCCGCAAGGGTGGGTCACGTGACCCCAAAATGGTGGGTCACGAAACCCCTCAAGGGTGGGTCACGTGACCCCTCAGGGGTGGGTCACGAGACCCCCCAGGGGTGGGTCACGTGACCCCGCAGGTGTGGGTCACGTGACCCCTCAGGGGTGGGTCACGTGACCCGCCGGGGTGCGTCACGAGACCCCCCAGGGGTGGGTCACGTGACCCCTCCGGTGTGGGTCACGTGACCCATCGGGGGTGGGTCACGTGACCCCTCAAGGGTGGGTCAGGAGACACCTCAAGGGTGGGTCCCGTGACCCGAGGGAGGCCTGTTGTGGGGAGCCTGAGTGCGCACGCGCGGCCCACGTACAGGCCCGAAAGGAGCCAGCCGCGGCTCGGAGAAAAGCCATCTCCTGGGGGCCTCCCCATGTTCCTCCACTCCTCCAGGAGGACCCCTTTACGGATGGAAGAAAAGTGGGATCTTCGCAGTGGTGGGTTCGGGCCAGAGGGGTCTGCGGGTTTGCCTGCACGAACGCCAGGTGCTCGCACAACGGGCCCAGGTGTTTGAGCCCCGTGGAGGCAGAGGGCTGCTTATTGCTGGATGATAGTGTCCTGCAGGGTTAAGGGATGGCGTGGGCACTCCCAGGGCGACAGAGGGCACCTGGCCTTTAGAGAGTTCCCTGGAAAATTCCCCGCCCAGGCCCCTGGTCCACAAGTCTCTCCTGCGCACAGTGTCTGTGCGAGGCTGGGAGTGCTTCTGGGGAGTGTTCGCCAGCGGAAATCGCGTGGTCCTTTAGGTGGCAGGGAGGGCTCCTGTGTCCATGGACAGGTGCCCAGGGACCCTGTGGAACTGCTGTGACCTCTAAATGGTGGGTCAGGTGAGCCGAGGAAGGCGTGTGCTTGGGAGCCTGAGTGCGCATGCGCGGCCCACGTATAGGCCCGAAACGAGCCAGCCGCGGCTCGGAGAAAAGCCATCTCCTGGGGGCCTCCCCATGTTCCTCCACTCCCCAGGGAGGGCCCCTTTACGGATGGAAGAAAAGGGGGATCTTCGCAGTGGTGGGTTCGGGCCAGAGGGGTCAGGGGGTTTGCCTCCACGTACGCCAGGTGCCCGCACACCGGGCCCAGGTGTTTGAGCCCCGTGGAGGCAGACGGCTGCTTATTGCTGGATGCAAGTGTCCTGCGGGGTCAAGGAAGGGCATGGGCACTCCCGGGCGACACAGGGCACCGGGCCCTTAGAGAGTTCCATGGAAAATCCCCCGCCCAGGGCCCCGGTATCCAAGTCTGTCCTTAGCACACAGCCTGTGCGGGGCTGAGAGTGCTGCTGGGCAGTGTGGCCTAGGGGAAATCCCGCGGTCCTCTGAGTGGCAGGGAGGGCTTCTGTTTCCATGGACAGGTGCGCAGGGACCCTGTGAAACTGCTGTGACCTCTCAAGGGCGGGTCTCCTGACCCCTCCAGGGTGGGACAGGAGACCTCCCAGGGGGGGTCACGAGACCCCGCAAGGGTGGGTCACGTGACCCCAAAATGGTGGGTCACGAAACCCCTCAAGGGTGGGTCACGTGACCCCTCAGGGGTGGGTCACGAGACCCCCCAGGGGTGGGTCACGTGACCCCGCAGGTGTGGGTCACGTGACCCCTCCGGTGTGGGTCACGTGACCCATCGGGGGTGGGTCACGTGACCCCTCAAGGGTGGGTCAGGAGACACCTCAAGGGTGGGTCCCGTGACCCGAGGGAGGCCTGTTGTGGGGAGCCTGAGTGCGCACGCGCGGCCCACGTACAGGCCCGAAAGGAGCCAGCCGCGGCTCGGAGAAAAGCCATCTCCTGGGGGCCTCCCCATGTTCCTCCACTCCTCCAGGAGGACCCCTTTACGGATGGAAGAAAAGTGGGATCTTCGCAGTGGTGGGTTCGGGCCAGAGGGGTCTGCGGGTTTGCCTGCACGAACGCCAGGTGCTCGCACAACGGGCCCAGGTGTTTGAGCCCCGTGGAGGCAGAGGGCTGCTTATTGCTGGATGATAGTGTCCTGCAGGGTTAAGGGATGGCGTGGGCACTCCCAGGGCGACAGAGGGCACCTGGCCTTTAGAGAGTTCCCTGGAAAATTCCCCGCCCAGGCCCCTGGTCCACAAGTCTCTCCTGCGCACAGTGTCTGTGCGAGGCTGGGAGTGCTTCTGGGGAGTGTTCGCCAGCGGAAATCGCGTGGTCCTTTAGGTGGCAGGGAGGGCTCCTGTGTCCATGGACAGGTGCCCAGGGACCCTGTGGAACTGCTGTGACCTCTAAATGGTGGGTCAGGTGAGCCGAGGAAGGCGTGTGCTTGGGAGCCTGAGTGCGCATGCGCGGCCCACGTATAGGCCCGAAACGAGCCAGCCGCGGCTCGGAGAAAAGCCATCTCCTGGGGGCCTCCCCATGTTCCTCCACTCCCCAGGGAGGGCCCCTTTACGGATGGAAGAAAAGGGGGATCTTCGCAGTGGTGGGTTCGGGCCAGAGGGGTCAGGGGGTTTGCCTCCACGTACGCCAGGTGCCCGCACACCGGGCCCAGGTGTTTGAGCCCCGTGGAGGCAGACGGCTGCTTATTGCTGGATGCAAGTGTCCTGCGGGGTCAAGGAAGGGCATGGGCACTCCCGGGCGACACAGGGCACCGGGCCCTTAGAGAGTTCCATGGAAAATCCCCCGCCCAGGGCCCCGGTATCCAAGTCTGTCCTTAGCACACAGCCTGTGCGGGGCTGAGAGTGCTGCTGGGCAGTGTGGCCTAGGGGAAATCCCGCGGTCCTCTGAGTGGCAGGGAGGGCTTCTGTTTCCATGGACAGGTGCGCAGGGACCCTGTGAAACTGCTGTGACCTCTCAAGGGCGGGTCTCCTGACCCCTCCAGGGTGGGACAGGAGACCTCCCAAGGGTGGGTCACGAGACCCCGCAAGGGTGGGTCACGTGACCCCAAAATGGTGGGTCACGAAACCCCTCAAGGGTGGGTCACGTGACCCCTCAGGGGTGGGTCACGAGACCCCCCAGGGGTGGGTCACGTGACCCCGCAGGTGTGGGTCACGTGACCCCTCAGGGGTGGGTCACGTGACCCGCCGGGGTGCGTCACGAGACCCCCCAGGGGTGGGTCACGTGACCCCTCCGGTGTGGGTCACGTGACCCATCGGGGGTGGGTCACGTGACCCCTCAAGGGTGGGTCAGGAGACACCTCAAGGGTGGGTCCCGTGACCCGAGGGAGGCCTGTTGTGGGGAGCCTGAGTGCGCACGCGCGGCCCACGTACAGGCCCGAAAGGAGCCAGCCGCGGCTCGGAGAAAAGCCATCTCCTGGGGGCCTCCCCATGTTCCTCCACTCCTCCAGGAGGACCCCTTTACGGATGGAAGAAAAGTGGGATCTTCGCAGTGGTGGGTTCGGGCCAGAGGGGTCTGCGGGTTTGCCTGCACGAACGCCAGGTGCTCGCACAACGGGCCCAGGTGTTTGAGCCCCGTGGAGGCAGAGGGCTGCTTATTGCTGGATGATAGTGTCCTGCAGGGTTAAGGGATGGCGTGGGCACTCCCAGGGCGACAGAGGGCACCTGGCCTTTAGAGAGTTCCCTGGAAAATTCCCCGCCCAGGCCCCTGGTCCACAAGTCTCTCCTGCGCACAGTGTCTGTGCGAGGCTGGGAGTGCTTCTGGGGAGTGTTCGCCAGCGGAAATCGCGTGGTCCTTTAGGTGGCAGGGAGGGCTCCTGTGTCCATGGACAGGTGCCCAGGGACCCTGTGGAACTGCTGTGACCTCTAAATGGTGGGTCAGGTGAGCCGAGGAAGGCGTGTGCTTGGGAGCCTGAGTGCGCATGCGCGGCCCACGTATAGGCCCGAAACGAGCCAGCCGCGGCTCGGAGAAAAGCCATCTCCTGGGGGCCTCCCCATGTTCCTCCACTCCCCAGGGAGGGCCCCTTTACGGATGGAAGAAAAGGGGGATCTTCGCAGTGGTGGGTTCGGGCCAGAGGGGTCAGGGGGTTTGCCTCCACGTACGCCAGGTGCCCGCACACCGGGCCCAGGTGTTTGAGCCCCGTGGAGGCAGACGGCTGCTTATTGCTGGATGCAAGTGTCCTGCGGGGTCAAGGAAGGGCATGGGCACTCCCGGGCGACACAGGGCACCGGGCCCTTAGAGAGTTCCATGGAAAATCCCCCGCCCAGGGCCCCGGTATCCAAGTCTGTCCTTAGCACACAGCCTGTGCGGGGCTGAGAGTGCTGCTGGGCAGTGTGGCCTAGGGGAAATCCCGCGGTCCTCTGAGTGGCAGGGAGGGCTTCTGTTTCCATGGACAGGTGCGCAGGGACCCTGTGAAACTGCTGTGACCTCTCAAGGGCGGGTCTCCTGACCCCTCCAGGGTGGGACAGGAGACCTCCCAGGGGGGGTCACGAGACCCCGCAAAGGGTGGGTCACGTGACCCCAAAATGGTGGGTCACGAAACCCCCTCAAGGGTGGGTCACGTGACCCCTCAGGGGTGGGTCACGAGACCCCCCAGGGGTGGGTCACGTGACCCCGCAGGTGTGGGTCACGTGACCCCTCCGGTGTGGGTCACGTGACCCATCGGGGGTGGGTCACGTGACCCCTCAAGGGTGGGTCAGGAGACACCTCAAGGGTGGGTCCCGTGACCCGAGGGAGGCCTGTTGTGGGGAGCCTGAGTGCGCACGCGCGGCCCACGTACAGGCCCCGAAAGGAGCCAGCCGCGGCTCGGAGAAAAGCCATCTCCTGGGGGGCCTCCCCATGTTCCCTCCACTCCTCCAGGAGGACCCCTTTACGGATGGAAGAAAAGTGGGATCTTCGCAGTGGTGGGTTCGGGCCAGAGGGGTCTGCGGGTTTGCCCTGCACGAACGCCAGGTGCTCGCACAACGGGCCCAGGTGTTTGAGCCCCGTGGAGGCAGAGGGCTGCTTATTGCTGGATGATAGTGTCCTGCAGGGTTAAGGATGGCGTGGGCACTCCCAGGTGCGACAGAGGGCACCTGGCCTTTAGAGAGTTCCCTGGAAAATTCCCCGCCCAGGCCCCCCTGGTCCACAAGTCTCTCCTGCGCACAGTGTCTGTGCGAGGCTGGGAGTGCTTCTGGGGAGTGTTCGCCAGCGGAAATCGCGTGGTCCTTTAGGTGGCAGGGAGGGCTCCTGGACAGGTGCCCAGGGACCCTGTGGAACTGCTGTGACCTCTAAATGGTGGGTCAGGTGAGCCGAGGAAGGCGTGTGCTTGGGAGCCTGAGTGCGCATGCGCGGCCCACGTATAGGCCCGAAACGAGCCAGCCGCGGCTCGGAGAAAAGCCATCTCCTGGGGGCCTCCCCATGTTCCTCCACTCCCCAGGGAGGGCCCCTTTACGGATGGAAGAAAAGGGGGATCTTCGCAGTGGTGGGTTCGGGCCAGAGGGGTCAGGGGGTTTGCCTCCACGTACGCCAGGTGCCCGCACACCGGGCCCAGGTGTTTGAGCCCCGTGGAGGCAGACGGCTGCTTATTGCTGGATGCAAGTGTCCTGCGGGGTCAAGGAAGGGCATGGGCACTCCCGGGCGACACAGGGCACCGGGCCCTTAGAGAGTTCCATGGAAAATCCCCCGCCCAGGGCCCCGGTATCCAAGTCTGTCCTTAGCACACAGCCTGTGCGGGGCTGAGAGTGCTGCTGGGCAGTGTGGCCTAGGGGAAATCCCGCGGTCCTCTGAGTGGCAGGGAGGGCTTCTGTTTCCATGGACAGGTGCGCAGGGACCCTGTGAAACTGCTGTGACCTCTCAAGGGCGGGTCTCCTGACCCCTCCAGGGTGGGACAGGAGACCTCCCAAGGGTGGGTCACGAGACCCCGCAAGGGTGGGTCACGTGACCCCAAAATGGTGGGTCACGAAACCCCTCAAGGGTGGGTCACGTGACCCCTCAGGGGTGGGTCACGAGACCCCCCAGGGGTGGGTCACGTGACCCCGCAGGTGTGGGTCACGTGACCCCTCAGGGGTGGGTCACGTGACCCGCCGGGGTGCGTCACGAGACCCCCCAGGGGTGGGTCACGTGACCCATCGGGGGTGGGTCACGTGACCCCTCAAGGGTGGGTCAGGAGACACCTCAAGGGTGGGTCCCGTGACCCGAGGGAGGCCTGTTGTGGGGAGCCTGAGTGCGCACGCGCGGCCCACGTACAGGCCCGAAAGGAGCCAGCCGCGGCTCGGAGAAAAGCCATCTCCTGGGGGCCTCCCCATGTTCCTCCACTCCTCCAGGAGGACCCCTTTACGGATGGAAGAAAAGTGGGATCTTCGCAGTGGTGGGTTCGGGCCAGAGGGGTCTGCGGGTTTGCCTGCACGAACGCCAGGTGCTCGCACAACGGGCCCAGGTGTTTGAGCCCCGTGGAGGCAGAGGGCTGCTTATTGCTGGATGATAGTGTCCTGCAGGGTTAAGGGATGGCGTGGGCACTCCCAGGGCGACAGAGGGCACCTGGCCTTTAGAGAGTTCCCTGGAAAATTCCCCGCCCAGGCCCCTGGTCCACAAGTCTCTCCTGCGCACAGTGTCTGTGCGAGGCTGGGAGTGCTTCTGGGGAGTGTTCGCCAGCGGAAATCGCGTGGTCCTTTAGGTGGCAGGGAGGGCTCCTGTGTCCATGGACAGGTGCCCAGGGACCCTGTGGAACTGCTGTGACCTCTAAATGGTGGGTCAGGTGAGCCGAGGAAGGCGTGTGCTTGGGAGCCTGAGTGCGCATGCGCGGCCCACGTATAGGCCCGAAACGAGCCAGCCGCGGCTCGGAGAAAAGCCATCTCCTGGGGGCCTCCCCATGTTCCTCCACTCCCCAGGGAGGGCCCCTTTACGGATGGAAGAAAAGGGGGATCTTCGCAGTGGTGGGTTCGGGCCAGAGGGGTCAGGGGGTTTGCCTCCACGTACGCCAGGTGCCCGCACACCGGGCCCAGGTGTTTGAGCCCCGTGGAGGCAGACGGCTGCTTATTGCTGGATGCAAGTGTCCTGCGGGGTCAAGGAAGGGCATGGGCACTCCCGGGCGACACAGGGCACCGGGCCCTTAGAGAGTTCCATGGAAAATCCCCCGCCCAGGGCCCCGGTATCCAAGTCTGTCCTTAGCACACAGCCTGTGCGGGGCTGAGAGTGCTGCTGGGCAGTGTGGCCTAGGGGAAATCCCGCGGTCCTCTGAGTGGCAGGGAGGGCTTCTGTTTCCATGGACAGGTGCGCAGGGACCCTGTGAAACTGCTGTGACCTCTCAAGGGCGGGTCTCCTGACCCCTCCAGGGTGGGACAGGAGACCTCCCAAGGGTGGGTCACGAGACCCCGCAAGGGTGGGTCACGTGACCCCAAAATGGTGGGTCACGAAACCCCTCAAGGGTGGGTCACGTGACCCCTCAGGGGTGGGTCACGAGACCCCCCAGGGGTGGGTCACGTGACCCCGCAGGTGTGGGTCACGTGACCCCTCAGGGGTGGGTCACGTGACCCGCCGGGGTGCGTCACGAGACCCCCCAGGGGTGGGTCACGTGACCCATCGGGGGTGGGTCACGTGACCCCTCAAGGGTGGGTCAGGAGACACCTCAAGGGTGGGTCCCGTGACCCGAGGGAGGCCTGTTGTGGGGAGCCTGAGTGCGCACGCGCGGCCCACGTACAGGCCCGAAAGGAGCCAGCCGCGGCTCGGAGAAAAGCCATCTCCTGGGGGCCTCCCCATGTTCCTCCACTCCTCCAGGAGGACCCCTTTACGGATGGAAGAAAAGTGGGATCTTCGCAGTGGTGGGTTCGGGCCAGAGGGGTCTGCGGGTTTGCCTGCACGAACGCCAGGTGCTCGCACAACGGGCCCAGGTGTTTGAGCCCCGTGGAGGCAGAGGGCTGCTTATTGCTGGATGATAGTGTCCTGCAGGGTTAAGGGATGGCGTGGGCACTCCCAGGGCGACAGAGGGCACCTGGCCTTTAGAGAGTTCCCTGGAAAATTCCCCGCCCAGGCCCCTGGTCCACAAGTCTCTCCTGCACACAGTGTCTGTGCGAGGCTGGGAGTGCTTCTGGGGAGTGTTCGCCAGCGGAAATCGCGTGGTCCTTTAGGTGGCAGGGAGGGCTCCTGTGTCCATGGACAGGTGCCCAGGGACCCTGTGGAACTGCTGTGACCTCTAAATGGTGGGTCAGGTGAGCCGAGGAAGGCGTGTGCTTGGGAGCCTGAGTGCGCATGCGCGGCCCACGTATAGGCCCGAAACGAGCCAGCCGCGGCTCGGAGAAAAGCCATCTCCTGGGGGCCTCCCCATGTTCCTCCACTCCCCAGGGAGGGCCCCTTTACGGATGGAAGAAAAGGGGGATCTTCGCAGTGGTGGGTTCGGGCCAGAGGGGTCAGGGGGTTTGCCTCCACGTACGCCAGGTGCCCGCACACCGGGCCCAGGTGTTTGAGCCCCGTGGAGGCAGACGGCTGCTTATTGCTGGATGCAAGTGTCCTGCGGGGTCAAGGAAGGGCATGGGCACTCCCGGGCGACACAGGGCACCGGGCCCTTAGAGAGTTCCATGGAAAATCCCCCGCCCAGGGCCCCGGTATCCAAGTCTGTCCTTAGCACACAGCCTGTGCGGGGCTGAGAGTGCTGCTGGGCAGTGTGGCCTAGGGGAAATCCCGCGGTCCTCTGAGTGGCAGGGAGGGCTTCTGTTTCCATGGACAGGTGCGCAGGGACCCTGTGAAACTGCTGTGACCTCTCAAGGGCGGGTCTCCTGACCCCTCCAGGGTGGGACAGGAGACCTCCCAAGGGTGGGTCACGAGACCCCGCAAGGGTGGGTCACGTGACCCCAAAATGGTGGGTCACGAAACCCCTCAAGGGTGGGTCACGTGACCCCTCCGGTGTGGGTCACGTGACCCATCGGGGGTGGGTCACGTGACCCCTCAAGGGTGGGTCAGGAGACACCTCAAGGGTGGGTCCCGTGACCCGAGGGAGGCCTGTTGTGGGGAGCCTGAGTGCGCACGCGCGGCCCACGTACAGGCCCGAAAGGAGCCAGCCGCGGCTCGGAGAAAAGCCATCTCCTGGGGGCCTCCCCATGTTCCTCCACTCCTCCAGGAGGACCCCTTTACGGATGGAAGAAAAGTGGGATCTTCGCAGTGGTGGGTTCGGGCCAGAGGGGTCTGCGGGTTTGCCTGCACGAACGCCAGGTGCTCGCACAACGGGCCCAGGTGTTTGAGCCCCGTGGAGGCAGAGGGCTGCTTATTGCTGGATGATAGTGTCCTGCAGGGTTAAGGGATGGCGTGGGCACTCCCAGGGCGACAGAGGGCACCTGGCCTTTAGAGAGTTCCCTGGAAAATTCCCCGCCCAGGCCCCTGGTCCACAAGTCTCTCCTGCGCACAGTGTCTGTGCGAGGCTGGGAGTGCTTCTGGGGAGTGTTCGCCAGCGGAAATCGCGTGGTCCTTTAGGTGGCAGGGAGGGCTCCTGTGTCCATGGACAGGTGCCCAGGGACCCTGTGGAACTGCTGTGACCTCTAAATGGTGGGTCAGGTGAGCCGAGGAAGGCGTGTGCTTGGGAGCCTGAGTGCGCATGCGCGGCCCACGTATAGGCCCGAAACGAGCCAGCCGCGGCTCGGAGAAAAGCCATCTCCTGGGGGCCTCCCCATGTTCCTCCACTCCCCAGGGAGGGCCCCTTTACGGATGGAAGAAAAGGGGGATCTTCGCAGTGGTGGGTTCGGGCCAGAGGGGTCAGGGGGTTTGCCTCCACGTACGCCAGGTGCCCGCACACCGGGCCCAGGTGTTTGAGCCCCGTGGAGGCAGACGGCTGCTTATTGCTGGATGCAAGTGTCCTGCGGGGTCAAGGAAGGGCATGGGCACTCCCGGGCGACACAGGGCACCGGGCCCTTAGAGAGTTCCATGGAAAATCCCCCGCCCAGGGCCCCGGTATCCAAGTCTGTCCTTAGCACACAGCCTGTGCGGGGCTGAGAGTGCTGCTGGGCAGTGTGGCCTAGGGGAAATCCCGCGGTCCTCTGAGTGGCAGGGAGGGCTTCTGTTTCCATGGACAGGTGCGCAGGGACCCTGTGAAACTGCTGTGACCTCTCAAGGGCGGGTCTCCTGACCCCTCCAGGGTGGGACAGGAGACCTCCCAAGGGTGGGTCACGAGACCCCGCAAGGGTGGGTCACGTGACCCCAAAATGGTGGGTCACGAAACCCCTCAAGGGTGGGTCACGTGACCCCTCAGGGGTGGGTCACGAGACCCCCCAGGGGTGGGTCACGTGACCCCGCAGGTGTGGGTCACGTGACCCCTCAGGGGTGGGTCACGTGACCCGCCGGGGTGCGTCACGAGACCCCCCAGGGGTGGGTCACGTGACCCCTCCGGTGTGGGTCACGTGACCCATCGGGGGTGGGTCACGTGACCCCTCAAGGGTGGGTCAGGAGACACCTCAAGGGTGGGTCCCGTGACCCGAGGGAGGCCTGTTGTGGGGAGCCTGAGTGCGCACGCGCGGCCCACGTACAGGCCCGAAAGGAGCCAGCCGCGGCTCGGAGAAAAGCCATCTCCTGGGGGCCTCCCCATGTTCCTCCACTCCTCCAGGAGGACCCCTTTACGGATGGAAGAAAAGTGGGATCTTCGCAGTGGTGGGTTCGGGCCAGAGGGGTCTGCGGGTTTGCCTGCATGAACGCCAGGTGCTCGCACAACGGGCCCAGGTGTTTGAGCCCCGTGGAGGCAGAGGGCTGCTTATTGCTGGATGATAGTGTCCTGCAGGGTTAAGGGATGGCGTGGGCACTCCCAGGGCGACAGAGGGCACCTGGCCTTTAGAGAGTTCCCTGGAAAATTCCCCGCCCAGGCCCCTGGTCCACAAGTCTCTCCTGCGCACAGTGTCTGTGCGAGGCTGGGAGTGCTTCTGGGGAGTGTTCGCCAGCGGAAATCGCGTGGTCCTTTAGGTGGCAGGGAGGGCTCCTGTGTCCATGGACAGGTGCCCAGGGACCCTGTGGAACTGCTGTGACCTCTAAATGGTGGGTCAGGTGAGCCGAGGAAGGCGTGTGCTTGGGAGCCTGAGTGCGCATGCGCGGCCCACGTATAGGCCCGAAACGAGCCAGCCGCGGCTCGGAGAAAAGCCATCTCCTGGGGGCCTCCCCATGTTCCTCCACTCCCCAGGGAGGGCCCCTTTACGGATGGAAGAAAAGGGGGATCTTCGCAGTGGTGGGTTCGGGCCAGAGGGGTCAGGGGGTTTGCCTCCACGTACGCCAGGTGCCCGCACACCGGGCCCAGGTGTTTGAGCCCCGTGGAGGCAGACGGCTGCTTATTGCTGGATGCAAGTGTCCTGCGGGGTCAAGGAAGGGCATGGGCACTCCCGGGCGACACAGGGCACCGGGCCCTTAGAGAGTTCCATGGAAAATCCCCCGCCCAGGGCCCCGGTATCCAAGTCTGTCCTTAGCACACAGCCTGTGCGGGGCTGAGAGTGCTGCTGGGCAGTGTGGCCTAGGGGAAATCCCGCGGTCCTCTGAGTGGCAGGGAGGGCTTCTGTTTCCATGGACAGGTGCGCAGGGACCCTGTGAAACTGCTGTGACCTCTCAAGGGCGGGTCTCCTGACCCCTCCAGGGTGGGACAGGAGACCTCCCAAGGGTGGGTCACGAGACCCCGCAAGGGTGGGTCACGTGACCCCAAAATGGTGGGTCACGAAACCCCTCAAGGGTGGGTCACGTGACCCCTCCGGTGTGGGTCACGTGACCCATCGGGGGTGGGTCACGTGACCCCTCAAGGGTGGGTCAGGAGACACCTCAAGTGTGGGTCCCGTGACCCGAGGGAGGCCTGTTGTGGGGAGCCTGAGTGCGCACGCGCGGCCCACGTACAGGCCCGAAAGGAGCCAGCCGCGGCTCGGAGAAAAGCCATCTCCTGGGGGCCTCCCCATGTTCCTCCACTCCTCCAGGAGGACCCCTTTACGGATGGAAGAAAAGTGGGATCTTCGCAGTGGTGGGTTCGGGCCAGAGGGGTCTGCGGGTTTGCCTGCACGAACGCCAGGTGCTCGCACAACGGGCCCAGGTGTTTGAGCCCCGTGGAGGCAGAGGGCTGCTTATTGCTGGATGATAGTGTCCTGCAGGGTTAAGGGATGGCGTGGGCACTCCCAGGGCGACAGAGGGCACCTGGCCTTTAGAGAGTTCCCTGGAAAATTCCCCGCCCAGGCCCCTGGTCCACAAGTCTCTCCTGCGCACAGTGTCTGTGCGAGGCTGGGAGTGCTTCTGGGGAGTGTTCCCCAGCGGAAATCGCGTGGTCCTTTAGGTGGCAGGGAGGGCTCCTGTGTCCATGGACAGGTGCCCAGGGACCCTGTGGAACTGCTGTGACCTCTAAATGGTGGGTCAGGTGAGCCGAGGAAGGCGTGTGCTTGGGAGCCTGAGTGCGCATGCGCGGCCCACGTATAGGCCCGAAACGAGCCAGCCGCGGCTCGGAGAAAAGCCATCTCCTGGGGGCCTCCCCATGTTCCTCCACTCCCCAGGGAGGGCCCCTTTACGGATGGAAGAAAAGGGGGATCTTCGCAGTGGTGGGTTCGGGCCAGAGGGGTCAGGGGGTTTGCCTCCACGTACGCCAGGTGCCCGCACACCGGGCCCAGGTGTTTGAGCCCCGTGGAGGCAGACGGCTGCTTATTGCTGGATGCAAGTGTCCTGCGGGGTCAAGGAAGGGCATGGGCACTCCCGGGCGACACAGGGCACCGGGCCCTTAGAGAGTTCCATGGAAAATCCCCCGCCCAGGGCCCCGGTATCCAAGTCTGTCCTTAGCACACAGCCTGTGCGGGGCTGAGAGTGCTGCTGGGCAGTGTGGCCTAGGGGAAATCCCGCGGTCCTCTGAGTGGCAGGGAGGGCTTCTGTTTCCATGGACAGGTGCGCAGGGACCCTGTGAAACTGCTGTGACCTCTCAAGGGCGGGTCTCCTGACCCCTCCAGGGTGGGACAGGAGACCTCCCAAGGGTGGGTCACGAGACCCCGCAAGGGTGGGTCACGTGACCCCAAAATGGTGGGTCACGAAACCCCTCAAGGGTGGGTCACGTGACCCCTCCGGTGTGGGTCACGTGACCCATCGGGGGTGGGTCACGTGACCCCTCAAGGGTGGGTCAGGAGACACCTCAAGGGTGGGTCCCGTGACCCGAGGGAGGCCTGTTGTGGGGAGCCTGAGTGCGCACGCGCGGCCCACGTACAGGCCCGAAAGGAGCCAGCCGCGGCTCGGAGAAAAGCCATCTCCTGGGGGCCTCCCCATGTTCCTCCACTCCTCCAGGAGGACCCCTTTACGGATGGAAGAAAAGTGGGATCTTCGCAGTGGTGGGTTCGGGCCAGAGGGGTCTGCGGGTTTGCCTGCACGAACGCCAGGTGCTCGCACAACGGGCCCAGGTGTTTGAGCCCCGTGGAGGCAGAGGGCTGCTTATTGCTGGATGATAGTGTCCTGCAGGGTTAAGGGATGGCGTGGGCACTCCCAGGGCGACAGAGGGCACCTGGCCTTTAGAGAGTTCCCTGGAAAATTCCCCGCCCAGGCCCCTGGTCCACAAGTCTCTCCTGCGCACAGTGTCTGTGCGAGGCTGGGAGTGCTTCTGGGGAGTGTTCGCCAGCGGAAATCGCGTGGTCCTTTAGGTGGCAGGGAGGGCTCCTGTGTCCATGGACAGGTGCCCAGGGACCCTGTGGAACTGCTGTGACCTCTAAATGGTGGGTCAGGTGAGCCGAGGAAGGCGTGTGCTTGGGAGCCTGAGTGCGCATGCGCGGCCCACGTATAGGCCCGAAACGAGCCAGCCGCGGCTCGGAGAAAAGCCATCTCCTGGGGGCCTCCCCATGTTCCTCCACTCCCCAGGGAGGGCCCCTTTACGGATGGAAGAAAAGGGGGATCTTCGCAGTGGTGGGTTCGGGCCAGAGGGGTCAGGGGGTTTGCCTCCACGTACGCCAGGTGCCCGCACACCGGGCCCAGGTGTTTGAGCCCCGTGGAGGCAGACGGCTGCTTATTGCTGGATGCAAGTGTCCTGCGGGGTCAAGGAAGGGCATGGGCACTCCCGGGCGACACAGGGCACCGGGCCCTTAGAGAGTTCCATGGAAAATCCCCCGCCCAGGGCCCCGGTATCCAAGTCTGTCCTTAGCACACAGCCTGTGCGGGGCTGAGAGTGCTGCTGGGCAGTGTGGCCTAGGGGAAATCCCGCGGTCCTCTGAGTGGCAGGGAGGGCTTCTGTTTCCATGGACAGGTGCGCAGGGACCCTGTGAAACTGCTGTGACCTCTCAAGGGCGGGTCTCCTGACCCCTCCAGGGTGGGACAGGAGACCTCCCAAGGGTGGGTCACGAGACCCCGCAAGGGTGGGTCACGTGACCCCAAAATGGTGGGTCACGAAACCCCTCAAGGGTGGGTCACGTGACCCCTCAGGGGTGGGTCACGAGACCCCCCAGGGGTGGGTCACGTGACCCCGCAGGTGTGGGTCACGTGACCCCTCAGGGGTGGGTCACGTGACCCGCCGGGGTGCGTCACGAGACCCCCCAGGGGTGGGTCACGTGACCCCTCCGGTGTGGGTCACGTGACCCATCGGGGGTGGGTCACGTGACCCCTCAAGGGTGGGTCAGGAGACACCTCAAGGGTGGGTCCCGTGACCCGAGGGAGGCCTGTTGTGGGGAGCCTGAGTGCGCACGCGCGGCCCACGTACAGGCCCGAAAGGAGCCAGCCGCGGCTCGGAGAAAAGCCATCTCCTGGGGGCCTCCCCATGTTCCTCCACTCCTCCAGGAGGACCCCTTTACGGATGGAAGAAAAGTGGGATCTTCGCAGTGGTGGGTTCGGGCCAGAGGGGTCTGCGGGTTTGCCTGCACGAACGCCAGGTGCTCGCACAACGGGCCCAGGTGTTTGAGCCCCGTGGAGGCAGAGGGCTGCTTATTGCTGGATGATAGTGTCCTGCAGGGTTAAGGGATGGCGTGGGCACTCCCAGGGCGACAGAGGGCACCTGGCCTTTAGAGAGTTCCCTGGAAAATTCCCCGCCCAGGCCCCTGGTCCACAAGTCTCTCCTGCGCACAGTGTCTGTGCGAGGCTGGGAGTGCTTCTGGGGAGTGTTCGCCAGCGGAAATCGCGTGGTCCTTTAGGTGGCAGGGAGGGCTCCTGTGTCCATGGACAGGTGCCCAGGGACCCTGTGGAACTGCTGTGACCTCTAAATGGTGGGTCAGGTGAGCCGAGGAAGGCGTGTGCTTGGGAGCCTGAGTGCGCATGCGCGGCCCACGTATAGGCCCGAAACGAGCCAGCCGCGGCTCGGAGAAAAGCCATCTCCTGGGGGCCTCCCCATGTTCCTCCACTCCCCAGGGAGGGCCCCTTTACGGATGGAAGAAAAGGGGGATCTTCGCAGTGGTGGGTTCGGGCCAGAGGGGTCAGGGGGTTTGCCTCCACGTACGCCAGGTGCCCGCACACCGGGCCCAGGTGTTTGAGCCCCGTGGAGGCAGACGGCTGCTTATTGCTGGATGCAAGTGTCCTGCGGGGTCAAGGAAGGGCATGGGCACTCCCGGGCGACACAGGGCACCGGGCCCTTAGAGAGTTCCATGGAAAATCCCCCGCCCAGGGCCCCGGTATCCAAGTCTGTCCTTAGCACACAGCCTGTGCGGGGCTGAGAGTGCTGCTGGGCAGTGTGGCCTAGGGGAAATCCCGCGGTCCTCTGAGTGGCAGGGAGGGCTTCTGTTTCCATGGACAGGTGCGCAGGGACCCTGTGAAACTGCTGTGACCTCTCAAGGGCGGGTCTCCTGACCCCTCCAGGGTGGGACAGGAGACCTCCCAAGGGTGGGTCACGAGACCCCGCAAGGGTGGGTCACGTGACCCCAAAATGGTGGGTCACGAAACCCCTCAAGGGTGGGTCACGTGACCCCTCAGGGGTGGGTCACGAGACCCCCCAGGGGTGGGTCACGTGACCCCGCAGGTGTGGGTCACGTGACCCCTCAGGGGTGGGTCACGTGACCCGCCGGGGTGCGTCACGAGACCCCCCAGGGGTGGGTCACGTGACCCCTCCGGTGTGGGTCACGTGACCCATCGGGGGTGGGTCACGTGACCCCTCAAGGGTGGGTCAGGAGACACCTCAAGGGTGGGTCCCGTGACCCGAGGGAGGCCTGTTGTGGGGAGCCTGAGTGCGCACGCGCGGCCCACGTACAGGCCCGAAAGGAGCCAGCCGCGGCTCGGAGAAAAGCCATCTCCTGGGGGCCTCCCCATGTTCCTCCACTCCTCCAGGAGGACCCCTTTACGGATGGAAGAAAAGTGGGATCTTCGCAGTGGTGGGTTCGGGCCAGAGGGGTCTGCGGGTTTGCCTGCACGAACGCCAGGTGCTCGCACAACGGGCCCAGGTGTTTGAGCCCCGTGGAGGCAGAGGGCTGCTTATTGCTGGATGATAGTGTCCTGCAGGGTTAAGGGATGGCGTGGGCACTCCCAGGGCGACAGAGGGCACCTGGCCTTTAGAGAGTTCCCTGGAAAATTCCCCGCCCAGGCCCCTGGTCCACAAGTCTCTCCTGCGCACAGTGTCTGTGCGAGGCTGGGAGTGCTTCTGGGGAGTGTTCGCCAGCGGAAATCGCGTGGTCCTTTAGGTGGCAGGGAGGGCTCCTGTGTCCATGGACAGGTGCCCAGGGACCCTGTGGAACTGCTGTGACCTCTAAATGGTGGGTCAGGTGAGCCGAGGAAGGCGTGTGCTTGGGAGCCTGAGTGCGCATGCGCGGCCCACGTATAGGCCCGAAACGAGCCAGCCGCGGCTCGGAGAAAAGCCATCTCCTGGGGGCCTCCCCATGTTCCTCCACTCCCCAGGGAGGGCCCCTTTACGGATGGAAGAAAAGGGGGATCTTCGCAGTGGTGGGTTCGGGCCAGAGGGGTCAGGGGGTTTGCCTCCACGTACGCCAGGTGCCCGCACACCGGGCCCAGGTGTTTGAGCCCCGTGGAGGCAGACGGCTGCTTATTGCTGGATGCAAGTGTCCTGCGGGGTCAAGGAAGGGCATGGGCACTCCCGGGCGACACAGGGCACCGGGCCCTTAGAGAGTTCCATGGAAAATCCCCCGCCCAGGGCCCCGGTATCCAAGTCTGTCCTTAGCACACAGCCTGTGCGGGGCTGAGAGTGCTGCTGGGCAGTGTGGCCTAGGGGAAATCCCGCGGTCCTCTGACTGGCAGGGAGGGCTTCTGTTTCCATGGACAGGTGCGCAGGGACCCTGTGAAACTGCTGTGACCTCTCAAGGGCGGGTCTCCTGACCCCTCCAGGGTGGGACAGGAGACCTCCCAAGGGTGGGTCACGAGACCCCGCAAGGGTGGGTCACGTGACCCCAAAATGGTGGGTCACGAAACCCCTCAAGGGTGGGTCACGTGACCCCTCAGGGGTGGGTCACGAGACCCCCCAGGGGTGGGTCACGTGACCCCGCAGGTGTGGGTCACGTGACCCCTCAGGGGTGGGTCACGTGACCCGCCGGGGTGCGTCACGAGACCCCCCAGGGGTGGGTCACGTGACCCCTCCGGTGTGGGTCACGTGACCCATCGGGGGTGGGTCACGTGACCCCTCAAGGGTGGGTCAGGAGACACCTCAAGGGTGGGTCCCGTGACCCGAGGGAGGCCTGTTGTGGGGAGCCTGAGTGCGCACGCGCGGCCCACGTACAGGCCCGAAAGGAGCCAGCCGCGGCTCGGAGAAAAGCCATCTCCTGGGGGCCTCCCCATGTTCCTCCACTCCTCCAGGAGGACCCCTTTACGGATGGAAGAAAAGTGGGATCTTCGCAGTGGTGGGTTCGGGCCAGAGGGGTCTGCGGGTTTGCCTGCACGAACGCCAGGTGCTCGCACAACGGGCCCAGGTGTTTGAGCCCCGTGGAGGCAGAGGGCTGCTTATTGCTGGATGATAGTGTCCTGCAGGGTTAAGGGATGGCGTGGGCACTCCCAGGGCGACAAGGGCACCTGGCCTTTAGAGAGTTCCCTGGAAAATTCCCCGCCCAGGCCCCTGGTCCACAAGTCTCTCCTGCGCACAGTGTCTGTGCGAGGCTGGGAGTGCTTCTGGGGAGTGTTCGCCAGCGGAAATCGCGTGGTCCTTTAGGTGGCAGGGAGGGCTCCTGTGTCCATGGACAGGTGCCCAGGGACCCTGTGGAACTGCTGTGACCTCTAAATGGTGGGTCAGGTGAGCCGAGGAAGGCGTGTGCTTGGGAGCCTGAGTGCGCATGCGCGGCCCACGTATAGGCCCGAAACGAGCCAGCCGCGGCTCGGAGAAAAGCCATCTCCTGGGGGCCTCCCCATGTTCCTCCACTCCCCAGGGAGGGCCCCTTTACGGATGGAAGAAAAGGGGGATCTTCGCAGTGGTGGGTTCGGGCCAGAGGGGTCAGGGGGTTTGCCTCCACGTACGCCAGGTGCCCGCACACCGGGCCCAGGTGTTTGAGCCCCGTGGAGGCAGACGGCTGCTTATTGCTGGATGCAAGTGTCCTGCGGGGTCAAGGAAGGGCATGGGCACTCCCGGGCGACACAGGGCACCGGGCCCTTAGAGAGTTCCATGGAAAATCCCCCGCCCAGGGCCCCGGTATCCAAGTCTGTCCTTAGCACACAGCCTGTGCGGGGCTGAGAGTGCTGCTGGGCAGTGTGGCCTAGGGGAAATCCCGCGGTCCTCTGAGTGGCAGGGAGGGCTTCTGTTTCCATGGACAGGTGCGCAGGGACCCTGTGAAACTGCTGTGACCTCTCAAGGGCGGGTCTCCTGACCCCTCCAGGGTGGGACAGGAGACCTCCCAAGGGTGGGTCACGAGACCCCGCAAGGGTGGGTCACGTGACCCCAAAATGGTGGGTCACGAAACCCCTCAAGGGTGGGTCACGTGACCCCTCAGGGGTGGGTCACGAGACCCCCCAGGGGTGGGTCACGTGACCCCGCAGGTGTGGGTCACGTGACCCCTCAGGGGTGGGTCACGTGACCCGCCGGGGTGCGTCACGAGACCCCCCAGGGGTGGGTCACGTGACCCCTCCGGTGTGGGTCACGTGACCCATCGGGGGTGGGTCACGTGACCCCTCAAGGGTGGGTCAGGAGACACCTCAAGGGTGGGTCCCGTGACCCGAGGGAGGCCTGTTGTGGGGAGCCTGAGTGCGCACGCGCGGCCCACGTACAGGCCCGAAAGGAGCCAGCCGCGGCTCGGAGAAAAGCCATCTCCTGGGGGCCTCCCCATGTTCCTCCACTCCTCCAGGAGGACCCCTTTACGGATGGAAGAAAAGTGGGATCTTCGCAGTGGTGGGTTCGGGCCAGAGGGGTCTGCGGGTTTGCCTGCACGAACGCCAGGTGCTCGCACAACGGGCCCAGGTGTTTGAGCCCCGTGGAGGCAGAGGGCTGCTTATTGCTGGATGATAGTGTCCTGCAGGGTTAAGGGATGGCGTGGGCACTCCCAGGGCGACAGAGGGCACCTGGCCTTTAGAGAGTTCCCTGGAAAATTCCCCGCCCAGGCCCCTGGTCCACAAGTCTCTCCTGCGCACAGTGTCTGTGCGAGGCTGGGAGTGCTTCTGGGGAGTGTTCGCCAGCGGAAATCGCGTGGTCCTTTAGGTGGCAGGGAGGGCTCCTGTGTCCATGGACAGGTGCCCAGGGACCCTGTGGAACTGCTGTGACCTCTAAATGGTGGGTCAGGTGAGCCGAGGAAGGCGTGTGCTTGGGAGCCTGAGTGCGCATGCGCGGCCCACGTATAGGCCCGAAACGAGCCAGCCGCGGCTCGGAGAAAAGCCATCTCCTGGGGGCCTCCCCATGTTCCTCCACTCCCCAGGGAGGGCCCCTTTACGGATGGAAGAAAAGGGGGATCTTCGCAGTGGTGGGTTCGGGCCAGAGGGGTCAGGGGGTTTGCCTCCACGTACGCCAGGTGCCCGCACACCGGCCCAGGTGTTTGAGCCCCGTGGAGGCAGACGGCTGCTTATTGCTGGATGCAAGTGTCCTGCGGGGTCAAGGAAGGGCATGGGCACTCCCGGGCGACACAGGGCACCGGGCCCTTAGAGAGTTCCATGGAAAATCCCCCGCCCAGGGCCCCGGTATCCAAGTCTGTCCTTAGCACACAGCCTGTGCGGGGCTGAGAGTGCTGCTGGGCAGTGTGGCCTAGG
>NW_026527307.1:0-81475 GCF_022682495.2 Desmodus rotundus | reverse complement strand
GCATTGCCCTCCAGATTCATTCAAGATGGCAGCCAAGCACGATCTGAGGTGGCCGCGGCTGTTAATGTGGAAGTTGTGGCTGGGTCGGGGGCCTCCACAAAACCGGGTGTCGTGCCTGGGCCTAGAAGCGAGGGCTTATTCCCGGGGCGACGGCCCGTACTCGCGTACGGCGCTGTACGAGCTGCTCGGCGTTCCCTCCACGGCCACGCAGGCGCAAATCAAGGCCGCCTACTATCGGCAAAGCTTCCTCTACCACCCGGACCGCAACTCGGGGAGCGCTGAGGCTGCTGAACGCTTTACGCGCATCTCCCAGGCATACGTGGTGCTGGGCAGTGCCACCCTGCGCCGCAAGTATGACCGCGGCCTGCTCAGCGACGTGGATCTGCGCGGACCTGGCGTCTGGCCTTCCAAGGCTCCCTCGGCGGACTCTGGCTCGCCCCGCACCCCGCCGCCTCGGACCTACGTCGGTGGTGAGGCGGCGTCGGGCGCCAACCGCACTATGTTCGACTTCGACGCCTTCTACCAGGCGCACTACGGAGAACAGCTGGAGCGCGAACGCCGCCTTAGGGCCCGGCGTGAGGCCGTCCGCAAGCAGCAGGAGGATCGGGCTGAGAAGGGCTTCCGTTGGGACGAGACCCGGGACACAACTTTAGTCTTACTTTTCTTTACAATCTTCATCATCGTGGGCTTTCGTTTATAATCGGAGAGAGAGGGGAAGTGGAGCACCCCCCAGCCAGACCTCAGAAAATGGCCTTTCTTGTCTTGAACCCTTCGCCTTCCATAGTCTACCTCTGCTGGGGTCCGAAGGAACCGCTCTCCCTCCTCTTCCCCACCCTCCCAGCTTAGCCATTGACCTGCACATCCCTCCCCCTGCGGTCCAGAAAGGGAGACTTTTTGATGCCCAAGAAGGAGGCCCCAAAATGAAGAGCCCTGAAGGCCCGAGAGTGAAGGGTTTTCTGGAGTCCCTTGGGTGCCTGTTTCCAGAAGTTGCCTTCTGATGTTGTCAACTTCTGGAACACTTGCTCTGGCTTTTTTGTAGAGCTCTGAGAAAGAATTGTCTGCTCCTGCCCCCATATTCGTACTGGGGGTCTCTGTAACCTTGAAACGTGCAATGTGACCAATTGTTGGCTGCCAAAAGAAAAATTGTGGGGTTGTACAACCTTGTCTTTCTGTGAGTTTCCCGAGCCACAGGTGAGACCTGCTGTAGGCTAAAAATGTGATGTGTGGAAACCTTGCTATTCTATGGTCAGTCCCAAACCCCACTCCCCCTTCTGTTGGTGGCATGAGGGAGTGGGAAAGCAAGGTCATCGAGCATAAGGAATGAATGTTCCTGTGCCCGTAGTTATCTAACATATGACCTTGGAGAAGTTACTCTGTGGGCATGACAGCAGAGAGCAAAGCATTTGCTTTCTTGAGGTCTGTCACACGTTATCTGTAGTTCTAATGGATTCAGTGGTTAAAACATGCTAGTAGAGTTAAGTTTATCCTCGGATCAGTGCGCCTGTCTCCTGGTCATCCCTTTATGAACAAGCCCTATCACTAAGGATGCAACCCAAACCTCCTAGAAATAGAGCTCCTCAGTGTAGTCCATCCCGTTTAGCTTGCAGTGTTCATTCAATGCAGGTCCTACAAGCGGAGTTCTAGTAACATGCATGGTTGCTTGAGGCTGTGGTGAATTGGGAGTTTGGAGTTGGTGGGACTACTGAGGATTAGGATGCCAGTGGTGGAAAAGGTCAGTTGCTTGTTCAGAACTGCATGAGGCTTTTTTTCTGTTTCTAATTTGTGCTGTGCAGTTGGTTAGTCCACTTGGCTAGAGCGGTAGTAGTTAGCCTCTCAACCCCTAGTAACTGCACGTGGGGAGTGTATGGCTGTGAGATTGTCAGTGTTCAAATGTTTAACGTACTGGGGCTGAGTGTAAAGCTGTGTGATAGAAAACCTTTGCAAGAGATCTATAGATCCACAAGGGTACAGGTCTGAGGTAGAGCCTAGACAAAGCCAGAGGTGCTTTGGTATATTCATACCAACTCCTGCATTCATACTCTTGTGTGAAATCCTTGTATAAACTGGGATAAACTCATAGCTAGTTCAATTTGGTCTTTTCAATCCTCTCTAAACTTAGAAAAGTCAGGGGCAAGCCCTTATGGCAGCGGTCCCCAACCTTTTTGGCACCAGGGACTGGTTTTGTGGAAGACAATTTTTCCACAGACCGGGGTTGGGGGGGATGGTTTCAGGATGATTCAAGTGCATTACATTCGCTCACCTCCTGCTGGGCAGCCCATTTCCTAAGAGGCCCAGACTGGTACCAGTCCACTGCCTAGATGTTGGGGACCCATGCCTTATGGGTTTGTAGTAACCGCACAATTCAATAGTAAAGATTTGAGCCCACCCTCTTTCAGGCCAGCTGTACTTAGTGAGCCTGGATTTGGGGTGTGAGGCATATGTACTTTGGAAAGAACATTTAATGTTATTATATTTCATATTTGAAAAACAAGAGGAAGAGTCTGTTCTTGAAATAGAAATTTCTGGTAGTGAAGCTTAGTAAAATGTACAGAAACTAGAGCCTCTCAACCAAGGAATTGGGGCATAACAGTGTCCTTGGGGCAATATGCTATCAAAAGGAGTTGGATTTCTTTGGATCTTGTTTGTAAAAGCACTAGTGGTCTGTAATAGCTGGGGTCTTTTGCATAGGGTCCTTGACATAGACCTTTCAAGTTTGTTTTCTTTTTGTGAAGATCACAGTCAAGAACATTTCCTGGGGTCCCAGAATATAGAAAGAGATAGACAGTTCCAGAAGATTTCAGGTGTGTGTGTGTGGCGGGGGGTGATGGTTCCAGACTATGTGAAATTTCTGGAGCATTCCAGAATATTTCATGCAGGGTAGTCAATAAAATTTATTAACTGTCTAACTCAGCTTCTCATTAGGCATAGAACTAGTAAAGGACTCCTATAGTACCATTCTCTTGCCTCAGGTTTTTGGGGGTTTTTAGGACAGATCTGAACTCTGAAACACCCCACTCCCTACTATCCCAAAACTAAGTCTGGGCTTTTTATGGAAGGGGAGATATGTGAGAGGCTTTTTGAAGGACACCCCCCCACACACACCTCCTCAATGTTACCTTGTTCCCGTGGTAGCATTTCTTCCTTCCTACCCTGGAGAGGAGAGGCTGAATCAGGCTGTGGGCATTGTCCCTGCCTTCTAGGAGCTGTTCCCCAATTCCTGATAGTGGAGGAAGGCTCAGACATGCTCAACTTTATTCCCTTTTCCGTGGGAGAGGGGCCTAGCCTATCTCAGGATATGCTCATTGGGGAGAGATGGAATTGCAAGTATAGTACAAAGCTGAGTGAACGCACAGGTCCTAAATAGGGAGACACAGGCAACTAGACAGGATCAAATGTGTATGTGTCTAGGCAATTGTGGAAGTCTTTGGAATTGATCAGGATTTGATTTCTCCTGAGGCAAGCTACTTTTCCCTCTGTTGCCCTTTATTTATTGCTGGGTGAAATCCTTTACCCACCCCAGTGGTAAGGGGATAGGATTTCTTGCTTCCTTCTGAGGTTCTGGCATTTTGTTCACAGGATGTGAACAAAATCCTTGCCCGTTGTAATGGTTCCAGCATGATCCAAAACTAATAAGAATAGCCTGTCTTAGGCCAGTTAATTGTCCATATGGTCATTATTGACTATATATATATATTCCACAGCCTGAGGCTGAGGCACTAGGGGTGGAGCCCAAATGAGTGGCCACCACACTTCCTTTTAGAAAAATGGTGAGGGGACTGAGGCTATATCTTGAACCTTTGGGCTTTCTGGAAGGTCACCATAACTCCCGAAGAAAGGCTGAGAAAAAGGACAATCGGTAAGTAGTGGTGCTACTTTAATTTACTCTCTCTTGAATTCAGTGCACTAGAAAAGTGGGCTCTTTCTTGGCTTTTGCCTCTTCTCAGTTCCTCAGCCCTGTGATGAGATCACACACTGCTATCTGCCTAGCCTATGGTCAGGATCATAGGAGAAGGCCTGCTTTGCCTGCTCTCAGGCCAAACTTGTAGCCCTGGCAGCCATAGGGTTTGTGCAGAGCACCTGCGGGTCCTCTGTTAAGTTTGTTAGGATGATAATAAGACCTGAGTTTGGACCTCATGAATTTGCATATGCTGAGAACGCTCCGTGCACTCATCCCTAAGAAGCCAGTGCAGAGTTCACCTTCACCATCTGTTGTGAGGTCATAGTGTCACTATGCATGTAACCACCATGCATACCCACGGGTAGGGCCACCTTAAGAGTATAAGCTCTTAAGGCTGTCCGAGCCTGGGGTCCTGTCACTAGTCTTGAGGTAGGTTGGCCCTACCCATCCTGTCTTTGCCTCCTCAGCATTCACACTCTCAGTCCTGGGAGGAGACTGCCACTAGATAGAAGAAGGCCTGTTTCAGAATGACCAAGGACAGACCAAGATTCATGAACACACAGTGTTTGCCTGTGGCTGGCACAGCATCTTAAAATAACTTTAGCCAACATTCGAAACTGAAGAGACTTTGCATAAAAATCTAGATTTCTAACTTCTCTCAAAAAATGAGAAAATGTGCCATCATTGAGCTAACTCAGTTAACTGCATTACTGCCTGGGAGAAGCTATAACATCTGCCTTTTAGACAGGATATTTCTCCACATTTCGCTGCACTCCCACCATCAGGGGAATTGTAAAAGGCCTTGATGCACACACTTGCACCATTTTGCTCACAGTAGAGAAATATCTCTATATCCCATGTCTATCAAAAGGGGAAATTTTGAAAAAGGACCATGCATTTCCAGAAAAAATGGGAGAGGGTGTATTTCTTTGTGGAAATGGACTGCTTTGCACCTCTGTGATCTTACTGGACCCTGCGGGCACTTGAGTTTACATCATATATAAGAGCTCACACTTTATGCAGGGAGGCAGAGTGAAAGTCTTATTTTCATGTGGGACCAGAAGAATCTGAAGAGGTATACAGCAGTGGTAAGGTCCCACACAAAGCCAGAGGTCCTCCCTCTGCAGAGTATAGTAACACCAATTCCTATGCTCAATCTTTTGTGTACAGTCCTTGAATAAATTAGCTAAACCCACAGGTAATCCAACTTGGTCTCTTGGAAACCATTTGATTCTCTAACTTTAGAGGTCAAGAGCAAGTTCCTAGCCATGGCTTTGCAAGTGACCACGTGATTCAGTGGTAAATATTTGAGCCCATTCTGGTTCACATCTGCTTAGGTCAGTAAGCCTTGATTGGCAAAAAAAAAAAAAAAGAACAACCCCCCCCCCCCATTTACTGTTATGTTTCTTATTTGGAAAACAAGGGGAGAAGCTTAAGGAAACATGCAGAAGGTAGTGATTCCAAAACAAGTGGGTGCACAGACTTTCTCAAGAGGTAGGAATTCTTTATCAAAAAGGATGGGAGTTTTGTTATTTGGACAACTTTTCATTTTCACTTTGTAAAAACACTGATAGTCTGTAATAGGTGGTGCCTTGCTCATGAGCTCCTTGATGTAGACCTTTAAATTTGTTCTCTTGCAGAGGATTACGACCAGGATCATTCCCTGGGGCCCCAGAATCTGGGAACAGAAAGTTCCAGTAGGTTTCAAGCAAAAAGAGTCCTGCCTGCAACCTTTCAGAACATTCTATGTATCTTCAAGCAGGAAAGTTAATGAAGTTTATTAACTGTCCAATTCTAAGCCTTTCCCAAGTCCCAGAACTAGACCCATTCCACACTGGTGGTGTCTATACCCACCTGCCACAGTCTTTTTCAGGCTGGAGCTGAACACTAAGGGACTTCAGTTCCTAACCCCTCTAAAACAGTCTGAGCTCCCTGAGGTAGGCGAGGACTTTGGAAGGATCCCATCCAGTTCTGTGGTAACACTCCTCCCTTCCCTGTCCTTCCATTGCCTGGGTTGTTCCTTTTTCTTCTTAACTACCCCGGTGAGGGGAGGCTGAACTTCTCTCCTTCCTAAGGCTGCTCCCCAATTCATGATAGTGGAGGAAGGCTCAGACATGCCCAACCTTAGCCTCCTTTCTCCTTTTAGTTACTAAAAAACTGCCTGGAAGCATGGATCCAGAGTGGGAGGCCAGGGCAAGAAGGACCCATCATGCCATAGGTTGTGTATAGAATTTAGGAGGTTTTCCAGAGCTGTTCTGTCTATTCTCACAGGCCGAGAGGTTTCGATGTCCCTCAGCCTCTAGCAGCTCAAGTGCTAACAGGAAAGTAGGAGAACCAAGGCCAATTGGATGAAAGGTCCAAAGGGGGCACTGTCAGTGCTTTCTTTGATTGCACCCCTATGTGATAGATCTGGACTCGAAGGGCTCTCAAAAGCTCAAATGGGCCAGGCCCTCTAACTAATGCTAAATCTCTATAAAGATCAAGCTCACTTGGGTGCTGTTCACACAACTTTAGAGATGGAGACATCTACTTCAAATAGCAGCCCTGACTTAATAGTCTGTTAATGAGCGAAAATCTGGTTCCTTATGGTTTCCACCCATGGGTCTAGGCTCTGACCTCTGGCTCTACTTGGATCCCTCAACCGTACCACATGGGACTTAGCCCAGTCCTTTCTCATTACTACGTCAAAGGTGCTGCTTTGGGGGATCCCTCTTACAGTGTAAAATTTCAGTGAAAAGTCGAGCCAACCCAACAGTTCCCTCTTTTTAGATGGTTATATTTCTATTAACATGGGCCAAGATCACATTCACTTCTGTAGCACTCAGACTGCCCCCTCTCATTTGTAAGAACTTCCATGCCCCCTGGCCAAACTTTTATCTCATCTGACTTGACCTAAGCTGATTTGTCATGTTTCTACTCTCCCATCTTCTTGCCCCACACTCATCAGCCAAGCTGGCCACGCAGTGTTTATCCTAGCTGAAGACCTACCTTGGGTGCTATAGTGCTCCCTCCCATCACTCAGTGGGGGTGACCATTTGGGAGGCCAGAGAAGGAGCATGTACCATCTTGATTAGGCATACAGGCAACCCAGGCGTACAGGTGAGGCAGTTGGAGAACAGTGAAGAAGTAAAGTGTGCTTCAGGCCAGAAGTGCCGGGAAATTTAAGAGTTTTAGAAAGTCTCCCATGGGTTGGTAATCAGAAAAGGTTCCATAGAAGAGGCAGGAGCAGTGCTGGACCTGAAGGATAGCCGGGTTTTGGATAGGCAGAGAGAGAAGGAGGGCATCTGAAGAGTAGGAAGTGCAGGAACGGAGATGTAGAGGTTGCAACGGCAGATTCGCTGGTTGAGGGAGCAGAGAGGAGTCGGGCAGCATCGTCATCCTCATCATCACATTTATTGACGGCCCCTGGGAGTTGGGGCTGGGGACAGAACATACAAAGACAAGGACCTGCCCTCAAAAATGTTCATTCTAAGGAGACAGGACAGAAAAATACAGAATGGTCTTTCCTGGGGATGGCCAACTCTCATCTGTGCAGGTCAGGAGTCCCTGGCCTACCTTGCCCCAGGGTCTGGAGCATGAGTGCGGGCCCCCCTGGCCATGGTGTCTCTGACCCTGCAGCTGGGACCTGACCACCTGGCTCCTAGGCGGTGGGCCCCAGGACTGGGGGAAAGGTAGGCTCGGTACATGATGGAACACACTCCTGTCAGCCTTGGCATTGTGCCTGCCCAGTGGAGTGGTAGGGTGCAACAGGCCCATGAGGCAGGGCCCCTTGAGGGAAGTGGGCACCTTCCTAGGTTGCCATGAGTCAATCAAGTTCCTTCACTGGGTCTTACCCATCACCTGGGAGGCCCCAGCCAGGAACCAAAAATAAAAGCAGAGTTTCCTCAGTGCCAGAGGCATAACACCCTGCCTGCCCACCCCACCCCAAGCCCTCTCTCTGGGCATCTTCCAGGTGACCCTCCTCCCCAGCTCAGCCTCCAGGGCCAGGGCCTGCCTGAGGCCAAGGGGAGGGGCCTGCCCCTCCCCCCACCCAGGCAGTGGGGGAGGAGGAGGAGCCACGCATCAAGTTTGTCTTGGCCCCCCGCTGGGGAGCCATACCCTGGATCCTACCGGTGGGGGGGCTCTGGCTGCGTGGGCCGAGGGCTCAGCAGAGGGGCTGGGCCAAGGGGGCACCCGGGGGAGCCCTTCAGTGGGGGCACTGGGCGGGAGTCCAAGGGGGGAAGGCTCCGGGGTACTGCTGGTGGCCCCCGGGCGGCCCCGGTGGGCAGGACAGCTGCAGCAGGGAAGGGTTTGGGGGGATCCGCAGCAGCAGTTGGGGCTGGCTGGGAAGACCGCTCCCGGCGCCGCAGCAACTCCTGCAGCTTCTCAGCCTGGGTTCGCCTCAGGTGGGCCAGGGCACGGCCTCGCTGGAAAGCGGGCAAGAAAGCCTCCAGGCTCTGCTCCCCCAGCAGCAGCTGCTCCATCTGCTCCTGGGACAGGAGGAAGGGACAGTTTGGGGAGCACAATCGAAAACTGAGGACTGGCCCTCTTTCCCTCCCATCCTGAATCCCTTCCAATGGCGACCACAGCTGGGGGACAGGCCACCTGAGTTCCAGCTTGGGTGTGCCTGAGTTGCTGAGTGACTGCAGACAAATGTCCTCTACTTTCAAGCCTCTATTTCCTTACTATCACCAGACCTGCTGGGTCAGAGATAAGGCAGGATCAGCGATGGGGACACATTTAAGTAGACTTAGGTGTCACTCATCAAGGTTAGAGCCAGGGTCCCTCCTCCCCTACCTCCACTAACTCACTGAGCACTATGCTCCCAACCTGGCACTGAAAAGTCTGTCCTAGCTCCTCTGTAGACCCAGCCTACATATCCCTGAGACATTCACAAGGGAGCTCTCCCAGGGGCCTGGCACTCAGGACAGACTTCCTGGAGGAGGGGCTCTCAAGCCTGCAATGTAAGAATGAAGGGGGGAAAACGATAGGATGGGTCTCTCTCACTCTCCCCAGGCCCAGCCTCCCCTCCCCTCACCTCAGCCTCCTGCTCAGCCTCTTCCAGCTCAGCCTGCAGCCAGCCCAGTGCACAGTGGGGGCTCCAGCGATGCATGCTCTCCTCTGAGGGCCACAGAGGGACAGAGTGAATAACCCCTGCCCTCAGGGCCTGTCACCCAGGACAGACAGGCTGCAGCCCCAGGGCCCAGTCCTGACTCTCGCTGACCGTGTGTGTGATTCTGTGCTTCCCTTCCACTTTCTGAGGCCTCAGTTTCCTCATCTGTGCAATGCCCCTGGTATCAGTTTATGCACCTTCCCCCAAGGATCTGCCCCCAGTCCTGGTGCAAAGAGGAAGTAGGGGCTTTGTCTTCTAGAGCACTGCAGGCCCATGGGTATTAGACCCCCTTTTCTCTCACTGCCAGGGCCCCCATCTGGCCTCTACAACCCAGCTCTGCTCACCAACTGTTCACTTCCCCAACTTAGTTTTCCAGGAGTAGCACCCACCAAACTTGCCCCGGAGAATAGGTCTGCCCAAGTCCCACCTTTCAGAGCCTAGCACTTCCCAAGGCCAACTGCCACCCACCCCAGGCAGTCCTCCCAGCTGTCCCCTCACCCAGTCGCTGCAGCTTGTCCGCACAGCTCTCGGCCACCTCTCGAAGCTCTTGGTACTTGATGGCCAGGGCGGCCCGACCCATCTCCAGGCGGGGCCGTAATGCTAGGTTCTCCTTAGCTAGTGCATAGTTGGAGGCCAGGCATGCCTCACGCTCCAGCTGCAGGCCCTGGAACTGCCACCAGAGAAGAGCCAAGAGGTGCACTCAGGGAGTCTGCCCACATCCACCTACTGCCACCCTGAGCAACAGTGGCCACGGGTCAAGCCAAAAGCACCCCAATCTCAGGATGAGGAGCCAACAGGTGTAGGGACTGCAAGAAGCCAAGATGGCTTTGCCTTGAGCTCCCTGGCTGGGCCTCAGTTTCCTCCTCTACAAAGTGAGCTAAAAACCACTACCTTATAGGGCTGTGGTAAGACTGAAGTGAGGAAAACTATGAAGGCCTCTAC
This sequence comes from Desmodus rotundus, assembly GCF_022682495.2. NCBI lineage: Eukaryota > Metazoa > Chordata > Mammalia > Chiroptera > Phyllostomidae > Desmodus > Desmodus rotundus. The sequence continues at coordinate 71,543 of NW_026527307.1, read as the reverse complement.
AAATGTTAGTTAATTTTTAATTTTTCAATTAATATGTCTGCTCAGGTCCCTAAGGAGTCCCCCTCCCTCTTCTGTCCCATTTTCCATGCATGGGCAGCTAGCTTCCCTCTCATTCCAGGCCTTTGTCTGCTTCCTCCTCAGGTGTCTGTGCTGAAAACACTCCCACCCGCTCTGACTCTCCAGAGTGGTCTTCACCCTGTCCCTGCCTAGTACCCCTCAAGCCACCCTCTCTTCCCCTCACACCTCTCCTTCTGTCCTCCACTGGATCCCCACACCCCCAAGGAATACACACCCCCTTTTCCTCCCGGATTCCCTAGCACCTGCTCCCAGCTTTCCTTCTCGCAGAAAGCAGAGCCCCTTTCTTTCCTGGCTCTGGAGAATGCTTTTTCCTTGTTTCTAGGAGCGCCCAGCCTCCCCTCCCTGCCCCTGGGAACACACTACCCTCCATCTGTCCCCTATAAGATGCACATGCCCCTCCTGTCTGCCTCCCTCCAACACACACTTTCCCTTTCTGCCCCCCACAGCCAACCAGCCCGGGCCTACCGCCTGTGAAATATACAACTTTCTCTTATGGTGGCCTATGGAATACACACCTCAGCTTTCAGTACCCCTACCCAAAGAGAGACACAAAGCCTCCTCTTGCACCCCCAGGATGCTGGCCCTCCCACAACGGTCCCCCCAGGTGTTAAACAGGCCCTTAGTTCTTCCTATGGAAAGCACCTCCCCTTTCTCGCCCTACAGAACGTGGGTGTGCGAGCCAGGGCCCCCCACAACACAACCACCCCTGTCCCCCGGAACACACCTCCCTGGAGCATCCGCTGTAGGACACGCCTCGCAGCCATCCCGGGGGTGCATAGGCGCCTCCCTAGGTCTCCTTGCGCCCCACCCGCCCCAGGCTAGCTCCGGGCGCCCCCTCCCCCGGGGGCGGCTCCGCGGGGCCCACTCGTACGTGCCAGGCTCCTGCGCCCACCGGCGGCCCAGCAGCCCGGCCCGCGCGGCCCTTTGGTTGCTCGGCAGGCCGCGGCCCGTCCCCCGCGACCCCCGCCCGCGACCCCCGCGCTACCTTCCTGCTGAGCCGCACGATCCGGTCCAGCTTCGGTTCATCCTGAAGCAGGTCCCGGAGCTGCCCGGTGCTGAGGATCCCAAAGCGCCCCGGGCTGCCGGGCTCCGGCCCCGCCCGCGACGCCCGGGCCCGGTACATGCCGCCCGCCCGCGCCCCCAGCTCGGCTGCTGGCTCGGCCCGCTCGGCCCGCTCCGCCCCAGCTCCGCTCCGCTCCGGCTCCGGGATCCGGCTCCGGCTCCGGCCGCGCGCGCCGCTCCGCCGCCAGAGGGCGCCCCGCCCGCTCTTAAAGGGGCCGCGGCTTGGGGACTGGGGGGTGGGGCGGAGAGGGGGAGAGCCGCACCCCTCTCACCCCGGCACTGCAGCTCCCGGCCGCGCCGCGCCTCCCGCACCCTCGGACTGGTGGGCAAAACCATCCTCCCTCCGCCATCTGGATATCTGAGGCCGCCTCTCTCCGCACTCCTCCTCTCGGCCATCCATCATTCACCACGCCCCCCAAGCACGGATTCTCCCACCCTAGGCGTTAACAATTTACAGGGCTATTTCACATTTCCCACCCCCACCCCCCGATTCGCACAATTTTCTGAGTTTGGCTGGGCGCCAGGAGCTTCTGCCCTGCAGCTAACTTGGACAAGTCGGTTGCCTTTCCAAGCCTCAGTTTTCTCTTCTGCTAAATGGGGTGATGATGTACAATGTGAAGATTAGAGATAGTGAGTGTTGAGTGTTACCTGTAGTAAATGAATACCTAGTATGCTGTTATTTTACAGATGAGGAAACAGATTCACAAGGATGATGTCACTTTCCCAAAGTCACATTACAGGAAAATGATAGGCAATCTCAGTTCTTCCCTTCTGTGCAGAGTGCACAGAGCATACCATGCCTGCGTACTGGGCTAGCCCTGTGGGGCAACACTTTCTGCCCCCAAGGGAGCTCATGGATTTAGACAGAGGCACATTCTCACTCAGCTTACTCTAGGACAAGACAAAATGCCAAGTGTCACCATGCGATGGCTGCCTGTGTGAGTCCTATATGATGCCAGAGGATGTCATATACCTTTTCTTCACAGCTAGACTTGGCCAGTGCCATCGTCAGGAAACAGAACCTCAGAGATTAAGCCACTTGTTTAAAATCAAACAGTAATGAGTAAGCTTGTTCCACTTTACCACACTAAGAAAGCACAGAGGTGGGACCAGAGCAATCAGAAAGGCTCGTCAGAAGAAGTGACATTTGATCTGGGTTTCAAACAATGAAGAGAAGTTCTGAAGTTAAAGGAGAAAACAATGAAACCAAAGAGAAATCCATAAGCCAAGGTATAGGGGCTGAAAGAGCTCAACAAAGACTCTTCCAGTCCACCCAGACCATACTGGGCAGATGCCTGAGAAGGAAGAGACAAAACTGATGGAGTGGGACAGGTCAGGCTTGTTGACAGACTGTAAAGCCAATGCTTCTTCTACATTGTTATAACTGAAATTTAGTTTTCCCCTTCAAGACTCAGCTGAAACATCACCACCTCCAGGAAGCCCTCTCCACCTATCCAGGATGGGTTTTGTGCCCCTCTCCTCTGAGCTCCCACAGTCCCTGCTCTCCTTCCACCATGGTCCTGCGCATTCCATTAGCTAGAGCTTCTCCACACATCCCAGTTTCCTGGCTATGATCTCCCTGGTTCTGCTCTGCCACCTCAGGACCCACCATTTTCACCAAGCTTCCATGGGCCTTCTAGACAGCCCTACATGGCCTTCCTTTGGCCCCTTTCACTCTGGGCTCTGAGCCTTTTTCTTCCTAACAGTGCTGGTAAGACTTGATGGGAAGCCCCTGCCTCAGCTTGCCCCCTCTATCTGGCCAGTCCCCCTTTGTTCAGCCCATTGGGCACCCTGTTGAATGCCTCACAACCATGAACTCTGTGAACCTTCCCCACACTCTTCAGACCCCTAAACCCCCTTCTGCCTGTCTCAGTAGATAACTCTTCTGCCCACCACAGGGAGAAGCTTTTGCTGCTTTCTGCCTCACCTCTTTGGATTTTTTTCGTATCTGTTTCAGTGTCCTTCCCTCCCACCTCCAGGAAAGGCAACCACTCCTCCTTTCTAAGCCACTCCGGGTATGCATTCTATGGGTCTCACCTTTACCTGCCTCCTCCAAGATGCTTTGCCCTATTCCATCAGTTATACCTCTCTTTCTCTCTGCCTTTACACTGATAATGTCCCTTTCACACATCCTCAAATATTTTGAAAGTAGCCTGTTATGGGCTGAAAGTCTGTATCCCCCCTCCAAATTTGTATGTGGAATCCCTAACCCCCAATATGATGGTATTTGAAAATGAGGTATTGGGAGGTTATTAGATTAGATAGCATCATGAGATTGGGACCCCATAATAACATTAATGTCCTCATAAGAAGAGAGAGGAGAGTTCTTTCTCTCTCAAAGTGAGAACACAATGAGAAAATAGCTGTCTCCAAGCCAGGAAGAGGGCTCTCACCAGAAACTATTGCTAAATCTGCTGGCACCTTGATCTTGGACTTCCCAGCTTCCAGAATTGTGAGAAATCAATGTCTGTTGTTCAAGCCCCCGAGTCTGTGGTATTTCACTGTGGCAGTGTTAGGTAGCAGCCAGGAATGAGTGGCCGGAGGGGAAATAAAGCAGGGCCCCCACCCAGTGCAGTCTAATGAAGAACTTAAAATAGGAGGCTAGAACCAAAAGGGAGACAAGTATCACCGGTTGATTCAGCAGTCCCGAGCCCAGTCTGGTAAGATTGCCAGGTGTTCCAACATCACAAGCAAAACTATGATAGCGCAGGAGGAGGGGAGCCCTTGAAATTCTGTGTGTATCCTTTCCACTAGCTGGGAAAGAAAGCCTTTGTAACAATTTCCCTAGCTGGGAAAGAAAACCTTTGTGACTGTATACTAATCCAAAGATCTGGAAGGGGGAGGAGGAGGAGGAGGGAGAACCTAGGAACTGGCTAAAATATATAACCCCTAAACCCCAATAGTCGGGGCACTCAGATTAGCTGTTGCCCACGTGCAGCTCTGAGCTCAAGTGTACAGAACAAACTTACTAACAACTTTATTTCCTCTACACGTGGGGCATTCAGACGAGCTGGGTGCCCACCTGTAGTTTCGTGCTCAACTGTATTTCATAAATAAACTTGTTATGTGATTTCCACTGTACGTGTGTGTCACTCGCCGGAATTCTCTTGCGAGCAAGGAAAGAACTGAGGAGGGCAAGCTGCTGACTGAGGCACACCCTCTATGCTCTCCACTCCCTGTGTTCTTTTCCTGGCCTTCCTTACTTCTTGACTTGGTCTGATCTCACCCCCCTCTCACCACTTCAAGGGAACTGCTCCAGCCAAGGTCATTGACCACATGGTCACGTCCGGGGCCCCTCTTTTTCACACTCAGCACCACTGACTGCTGTCTCTTTTTTGATCACATAGCAGTCAGAGCCCAGACATTTCATAGCCATCAGGTTGACAAAAATTTAAAAAATGAAAAAGTCAGATAATAGCAAGTGTTGGTGAAAACGAGAGTGACAGGAATGCTATGCACCACCAGTGGCGGAGAGCCTCACTGTGGGGAGCAATGTGACAAACTCGTAGTTCAAAGATGCTCATGTCACACTGCCCAGCTGTTCCCTTTGTGGTAGGCAGAATAATGGCCCCCAAAGATGTCCACATCCTAATCCTGGCACCTGTGAGTGTTCTCTTCCATGGCAACAAAAAATGTGCAGTTGTTATGAAGTCAGGGATCTTGCGATGGAGAGATTATCCACCCAATGCAACCACAAAGGCCCTTATAAAAGGGGCCATAAGAGCTGGAGTCAGACAAGAGGTGACAATGGAAGCAAAAGGCCAGAGTCAGAGAAATTTGAAGACGCTGTGTTGCTGGCTTTGAAGATGCAGTAAGGAGCCACAAGCCAAGGAGTGCAGGTGGCTTCTAGGAGCCAAAAAAAAAAAAAAAAAAAAACCTTCAAGGAAATGGATTTTCCCGTAGAGACACCAGCGGGACCGTGACCCTGCCAAAACCTTCACTTCAGCCCAGTGAGACCCACTCATATTTCTGGTTCCAGAGCTGTGAGATAATGAATTTGTGTTGCTGTCAGCCGCTAGTGTTGTGGTCGTTTGTTTCTCAGCGTCATGGGAAACTAATGCAAACTCCTGGGACCAAGCTATCTAGGACTGAGAGACATGAGCAAGAATGTTCATAGCAACTCGACTTGTAATAACAAAAAACTGGAAGCAACCCAAATGTCCAGCCTAAGATAGTGGCAGAGGAACTGGTGTACCTTTATACAGTGGAATACTTCACACTCTACAGCGACAGAAATGAGCAGAGTACGATACACACGTCAACCTGGATGAACCTTACAAACAACAATGAATGAAAAAAGGCACCTCAGAAGGGCACATTCAGTATATGTTTATATAAAGCTTAAAAACATGCAGAACTGTACTTCGTATTGCTTGGAGATACATACGAAGTGAAGTACGGGAAATATAAACACCAAAATCAGGAGCACGGTTTTATGGCAGAAGAGGGATGGCATCAGAGATGAGACAGAGGCGACTTCAGTGGCATTGAGAGAGAGAGAGAGTGAGTTCTTAAGCTGAGTTACACTTTTCGTAAGTTTGAAAACTTCTATATAAAATTAAGAATTATCTTAGGGTCTATTTTTAGAACTTAGCTTTGGAGCCAGACAGACCTGGGTCCCATTCTGAGCTCTGCCACTTCCTATGTAACCAAAAGCAAATCCTTTAATTATATCATCTGTACAATGAGAAGCTGAAGGATTAGGTGACTTTATATTAGCATCCAGCATGGTGACTGGCTATAGTCAGTGCTCCAGATCAGTAGCTGCAATGGGTTTATCTTTCTGGAAACGCTCCCTTGGTTTGTAACAAGTGGAGGAACTACTATCTCCCAGGAAATTCTAAGAGCTGACAGTACAAAGGGGACGCTTCGCCTCTGTGGTTCTCCTCCTTGCTTCAGTCTTTAAATTCATTGTTCTCCGAGGATCCAGTCCCTGTCCCCTTTAGAAAAAAATCAGCTTTATTGATATATAATTCACATGCCATACAATTCAAAAATTTTAATTGTATGATTCAGTGGTTTTTGGTATATTCACAGAGTTGTGCAACCGTAGGCACCATCAATTTTAGAACATATGTCATCAGCCCCAAAGGAAACCCTGTACCCACTAGCAGTCACCCCCACTTCCCCAGTCCCGCCACCACCACCACCCTCAGCCCTAGGCAATCACTAACGCGCTGTCTGTCTCTATAGACTTGCTTATTCTGGATACTTCATACCAATGGAATCTTATAACACTTGGTCTTTCTTGACTGGCTTTATCATTTAACATAATGCTTTCAAGATATGTTCATATTGTAGCGTGTATTAGTAAATGATCCCTTTTGATTTTTTAAATATGTTTATTGATGACAGAGAAAGAGAAAGAAACATCGATGTGAGTCCCGGCTGGTGTGGCTCAGTGAATTGAGCACCAGCCTGAGAACTGAAAGGTCACCTTTCTATTCCGGGTCAGGGCACATGCCCGGGTTGCTGGCCAGGTCCCCCTTTGGGGGTGAGTGAGAGGCAACTGATCAATGTATCTCTCATGCATCAGTGTTTCTCTCCCTCTCTTTCTCCATCACTTCCCCTCTCTCGAAAAATAAATAAATAAAATCTTTAAAAAAAAAAATAAGGAAAGAAACATCAATAAGAGAAAGAAATATCGAATGGCTGCCTGGACCAGGAATCCAACCCTGAAACCTAGGTTTGAGGTTTGTGCCCTGACAGGGAATGGAACCCACAACATTCCAGTGTACAGCATAACGATGCTCCAACCAATTAAGCCACACTGGTCCTTTTGATTTTTTTGCAGTACCACATATATTATGTAAAATTTACCATTTTAATCATTTGCAAGTGAACACTTCTGTGACATCAGGTGCATTCCCACTGTGCAACCACCACTATCATTCAGATTCAGAACTCCTTCGTCTTTCAAAACTGACACCCTGCACCCGTTAAATAATAATGCCCCGTTCTCCCCCCAGCCCCCACCGTGCTACCCTCTGTCTCTATGAGTCTGGCTACTCTAGGTAGCTCATATGAGTGGAGTCATACAGTGTTTGTCCTTTTGTGACTGGTTTATTTCACTTAGCATAGTGTCCTCAAGCTTCCTCCATGTGGCAGCAGGTGTCAGAATTTCCCTCCTTTTTAAGGCTGAGTAATTTTCCATCATACGTATAGACCACAACATGTTGTTCATTCATAGGTTGATGAACATTGGGATTGTTCCCACTTTCTGACTATTAAAATAATGTCACTACGAACATTCACATACAATTTTTGTGTCACATATTTTTTTCTCTCGGCTATATACCAAAGAGTGGATGTATGATAAACTCTATACTTCACCTTTTGAGAAGAAAGGTCTGACTATTTTCCAAAGGAACTGCACCGTCGTACAGTGCGTGAGAATCCCAGTTTTCCACCACCGCCAGTTGTCGTCCATCTTTCTTACTGCAGCTGTCCTAGCGGGCGTGAAGTGGAGGCTCACCGTTTTGAACTGTACCTCTCTAATGGCTAATGATGCGCAGCATATTTTCATGTGCTGTTGTTCACTTTTATATCCTCTTTGGAGAAATGTCTGTTCAGATCTTTTGCTCATTTTTCAATTGGGTATTTGTCTTTTTATTGTTGAGTCATTAAGAGTTCTTTGTAAAGTCTAATAACTAGTCCTTTGTCTGATATATGACTTGTAATTTTCTCACTCTGTAGGTTGCCTTTTCTCTTTCTTGTTGGTGTCCTTTGAAGTACAGGAGTTTTTATTTTGATCAAGTCCAATTTACCTATTTTTATTTTTATTGCTTGTGCTTTGGCATCATATCCAAGAACCCATTTCCTAACTCAAGATCATGTTTTCTAAGCGTTTGTATAGCTTTAGCTCTTCCATTTAGGTCATAGATGAATTTTGAGTCAATTTTGGTGTGTGGTAGGGGTCCAACTTCATGCTCTTTTGTATGGCTATCCAGTTATTCCCGCACACATATACACCCTCCCCCTTTCAAAATCTGGACCTCAGGTACACCGATATAGATTAATATTAATTATTGATTTTGTTGTTGATTTAATATATCATCTCTCATATAATTTAATATATCTCATCTTTAGTTTACATGTGGCCTGATTTTATTCCATTTACTTGTGAATTATTAATATTTAATGAGTGCCCGTGAATTCACCACCCAACCTCAGGACTGGAATCTCACCAATACCCCACCCAAGCATGTGCCCTTGCCTGCCCACACCCAAGGTGGCCACACTCCTGAATTTGGGATTTATCACTCCCTTGCTTTAAAAAAACAGCTTTATTGAGGTATAATTGATGCACAAGAAACTGTACATATTTAAAGTGTACAGTCTGACGAGCTTGGGCATAGGTATACGACCCTGCAACCATAACCAAAATCAAGGCAGTGAACATATCTATTACCCACCCAAATTCCTTTACACTCTTTTGTAATCCCTCCCTCCAGTCTTTCCCGGGCTCCCTAACTCCATCCCCCCATAAACCCTGACCTGCCTTTTGTCACCGCAGGTTAGACTGCATTTTCTAGAATTTTATATAAATAGAATCATTCAGTATACACTATTTTTTGTATATTTTTCACTCAGAATAATTATTTTGATATCTCAACAGGCTGTTCCTTCTCATCGCAGTGCAGCGTTCCTTCTGTGGAGTTCCGCTGTAGCATCTGTATTGTATGGATATACCACCTGTGTTTATCCACTCACCTGTTGATGGGCATTTTGGTTATTCCCAGCTTTCTTTCTTTTTTTCTTCTTTCTTTCTTTCTAACAGAGGTTTTTATTTCACTTGGGTCAACACCTAGGAGTATGATTTGATTGTTGCATTGTATGCTAAGTGAATGTTTAACTTAAAATGGGAAAACCATTTTCCATAGTGGTTGTACCATTATATATTCCCACGAGCAGCCTGGGAAAATTCCCATTGCTCTGCATCCTCACCGGCACTAGGTATTGTTTGTTTTATTTTAACCATTGAAATAGGTGTATGGTAGTGGTAAAGAAGTTTCTCAATCATCTGGGCTAATTTATCGGTGGTGGGTTATTTCCAGTTTCAGGCTTTCACAAAGAAAGATGCTAAGAGCATTTGTGTACAAGTCTTTGCATGGACGTACCCTTTCACTTCTCTTGACTAAATACCTAGGAGTGAAGTGACTAGGTCACACAGCAGTTGCATGTTCCACATTTTTAAAAACTGTCAAACAGTTTTCCAAACTGTTTTAATATCCTGACCATAGGGTATCCATTCCAGTTGCTCCACATCCTTTCCAACACTTTATATGGTCAGTCTTTTTCATTTCAGCCATCCTAGCAGGTGTACAGTTCCCTTGTTTTGTTGAAAGACGTTTATTATGTAGACACATGTATCTAAACAATGTATTTGTTGTAGCTGTTTTTGGACCTCATAGAAAGTGAAGGCTCTGACTTGGGCCATCTTGTCTTTCTGCTGAGGGGACAGCCTCCTGCCACATTATGATCGTGTTCCCACCAGCACAGGGCTAGGCACACGGGAGGCATCAATCCGGGCTGAAGAAATAAGCAGACTGACACTATCAGCTGCCTCAGAGCCTGTGACAAGGCTCAGACCTTACCTGCCAACCTGAGGACAGTAGTCTGCTGGGTGTCACCACCGGCAACCCTTCGATGCAGTATCTCCTGACTCTGCCCACCGTCTTCCTTCTACCCCCTTATTTGGTTTAGGGGGTCAGCATCCTGCCAAGTGCTCAGCTCAACCCAGGAAAGCCTCCTGAATCCTCTGCCTCTCTCACCCTTAAACCTTCCATCTGTCTCCCAATCCTCGTCACGCAATTCTGCCTGACATTCACAGCCTTTTATCTTGGTTCAGGTCCTATTCCGGGCCTGGATCCAGAGTTGAATGAGACCCAAGCCCTTTGGAGAAGCACATGAAGGAATCACAGCAACAATCTGTCCCTTCACTCCACAAGTCCTCCATCCACCTCTCCAGTGGGTCTTGAGGTCCTCACCCAGCTCAGGCAGCCCAGCCACTATTGGGCTGAGGCACCCACCCCTGGGGACCCAGGCTCTCCTCCATAGTGCTTCCTTGCTGCATCCCCAGCAATCTCAGGTGGTCCTGCTTTGCCCCCCTGTACTTCCTGGGATGGAGTCTCCATTTCTTTGTTTGACACCTGTGTTCTTACCTGATTCTCTCCCTTTTTTTCTTTTCCCTGATCTGATATTCTATGTATAAATCCCCCTTCAGTCAAGCCACGCTCCTGACTATTCCCCAATTTTCTGCAGCATTTCCACACCTCTCCTGCTTTTGCCCAAGATGTTCCTCCACCTAGAAAGCCCTTCCTCCCAATGCTTTGTCCTGAAGCTCTTGAAGAACTGACCCATCCTTCTTGGCCTAGCATACAGCTCTTCCTCCACAGGCCAAATCAGTCTTCCTTCTTGGCACACTCTGTCGCAGCCCTGATCCCAGCCTGACCTGTACCAGAGTCATTAAAGACTCACCTGTCCCCCACTGTTAGACTAGAAGTCCCCCGAGAGCAGTCCCAGCCCCCAGCACAAGATCAGTAATACACAGCTGGAGCAGGGCCAGGACACCTGAGCTCCACTTCCAGCTCTGCCACCCACCACCTGAATGAACCTCACAAAAATTACCCAGCCTCTCTGTGCTTCTGTTCCTTCACCTGTAAAATGGGAGAAAACACCCATCCCATCTGGTCATCAAAGGGATTTGGTGAATTAACACACATAAAGGGTTCAAGAGGTGTAGGGGAGCCCTGGCAAGTAGCCAATGCCTGGCAGATGTTCACTAGCAGGGGAAGTGATTTGTTGAGTTGATGAGACCCTGCCCTCACTCTAGAGAATCTTCTCGTGAAAGGGGTAGATATTTTCTAGTGATCTTCAGGGGACTTTTTTTTTTTTTTTTAATGACTGAAACAAAAAAGATCTAAAACTGCAGCTTCTGGAAGAACCATTTGGTCTTGCCAGTCTTATACTTCTCTTCGAACTTGACCTTGGCCTCCCACTGGGCCTTGTGCATCAGAGCAGGGTGTCTGAAGATGTCCTTGTTGAGGAGAGTTTTGTCCAAGGGGATATCCACAGAGTACTCTGTGGGCGTGAGGTGATTGCAGTTACAAACTTTCACAAAAGACTTGATCTTAGACCTCTTGGCGATTTTCTTTTTGCCCACGGCAGCCATCACTTTGCAGGGACAGTGGTCAATTCCAGCCACCAGAGCCTGGCTGTAGGGGCGGTCTGAAGTGCCATCATCAATGTTCTTCACGGTGACCGCTTTGTGTACAGAGTAGCGCCCAGACAGGACAAACACCACCATTCTGGGTTTCATAAACTCGCCCATTTCGACAGCAGCCACTGGGGCCTAGAGCAGAAAGCGGGACTTTCTTAAATGAAGGAAAACCCATGCCTCCCCAGCTTCCCTGGAGGAAGGGGGAGCCATCCACCAGGGGCCACCTAACCCTTCTCTCTCAGCATCAAAGTCACCATGTACATCTTCCCCCTGTAGGAAGCCTTCTAGGACTGGATTTCTTCAAGGAACTTCTCCTTCCCGTGGCCTTTCTCTGCCGTGGAGGCCCTACAACCACAGCCATCCCCTCTACCCTGCTCCCCATCTTCACCTCGCTCTCCCCTTATTCTGCAAGGGATGCAAATACCTTCAGACCACTTCTAGGCCAGCTTGAGGTTTTTCACAGCTGGAGCTAAGAGGGGCCTTGGAGAGAGAACATCTTATCCAAACTTCCCTGCCTCCCCTGTTCTACATATGGATGTGGTAAATCCAGGATGCTCAGTTAAATTTGAAATTTAGATAACATTATGAATAATCTTTTAGTATGAGTATGCCCCAAATATTACATGAGGCTTAATTATACATAAAATTTTTGTTGTTTTCTAAAATTCAAATTTAACTGAGCATTCTGGATTTTTATTTGTTAAACTGGCAACACTACGTATAGGGAGACTAAGGCCATGGGAGACGGAGTGAGTACCTTGCACAGCTGCAGAGCCATTTAATGGCGGGACCAGAGTGATACCCCAGGCCTTACACAGCACACAGACACGCATGCACACGCGCCTCTGATTTCATTCTCTGGCTCCTGAGCAAGACTGAGGCCCAACAATGAGAGAAAGGGAGCTCATGGAGGAAGGGGAAAAGTGAGCAAGGAAAGGCCAGGCTGACCCACCAGAAACACTCACCATGTACAAGTGGTTTGGATGGAGTGGGGAGCATCCTCATTTGCTCTCCTTCTCAGGATGCCCACCCACCCCATGGCAGCGAGAATTTAGGCTGCGGCAGCGACAGGATCCCGAACAACTCAAGGCCTCTTCTGAGCCCAGTCCAGTCCTCCACCCCCTCCCCACTGCACTCCACTTCCTGCCATCAGCAGGGGACTCCACGTGTCCTGTCATCCTTAGCAAGGATCCCTCAAACTCTGATGCCCACCTTCAGCAACAGAAAGAAAGAAGGAAACTCATGTGACCAGGAAGAAGCTGTTCATTACCTGGAACATCAACCAACAAACCGTTCTTCCTTCTATTCACCCCCAGAGTGCCCGCTCCTGGCCTAGCTCTGCCTGGGCCCTACTCCCTCTGCCCCACAGAGCCCCTTCGAGCTGGCAGGTGAACCAGTTCCCTGAATCCCCCCTTCTCAGGTGAAGCACACTCAGCAGGGCCTCCAGGGACTTGTATGTGTCCTTGCTGGACTCTGAGAATCAGAGGCTTATCCACTGTTGGCCTGGCCCATGCTTTCTCTAGGCTGCTACTTTGAGGGTGTGTAGCGTACTGGTTTACTGAATGTAAGAGTAGGAGGAATGTGAGGAACCAGAACCATGATCACATGAGAGGAGGCCAGTGGGTTCCTGGAGGCAGGAAAGGGTGAGGGAGGGAAGGTCAGGAAAGGGGTGGGGTTCAGGGAGAGAGACAGAGGCTCAAGGATGAGAGTGCAGGTTGGGGGTGTTCAAAGAGAGGGAGGAAGCTTAGGAGGATGGAGGGGCTCAGGGGAAAGATAGGAGGTCAGAAAGAGGTGTTCCAGGAGGGAATGGGAGCTCAGGGAGGGTAGAACCTCTGGTGTGTGTGTGTGTGTGTGTGTGTGTGTGTGTGTGTGTGTCAGGGGTGGGGGGAGGGGGTGTGAGAAGGAGGTAGCTGCTCAGGGAATGGGAAATCAGGAAGGGGGGTGCTTAGGGGCAGGAGGGGGCTCAGAAGGGATCATGGGATAGAGCTGGTACCCAGGGAATGAGTGGGGTTCCATGAGCTGGCTAAGAGCTCAAGGGAGAGGGCACTTGGGAACTAGAATGAGGTTCGAAGAGGGGCTGGGGCTCAGGGAGGTAACTGAGGTTGTTATCAGCTCTGTCTCTGCCCACTTGGGCCTGGCCCCACACCTGTGGCTCTTCCCTTCTCAAACCCAGCCCACAGATTGGGAGCCCAGCACCAAGTTCCTGGTGAGACGAGGGGGTTAGAGGTGAGCAAGCATGAGCAGGTCCCAGGCAGGGACTGGCAGGCACCTGGACGCATGGTCCAGGCCATGGCTGCCCCACAGGCTGCCAGTGTGGTGAGCAGCTGCAACCCACATGCTAAGGAGAGAAGGAGGCACCAGATCAAAGGACAAAGGACACCCCGAGTGGGCATCAGGCAGGCGGGATGGGCAGTGCCCGCATCCACACTCACTGCTAAAGGCCGGGCCGCAGTGCAGTGCAGCCCACAGAGCCCTCTGCCACAGGCGCAGAAAAGACGCCTGGGAGCAGCTTCTGCCCTGAGCATCCCTAGGAACCCAGGGGACTCCGTGGCCCTCGATAGGACCCACCCACCTGCAAATTGCTCAGAATCCAGGTGAGAGGAGTGGAAGGGATCAGGTGGGTGCAGGTGTCTAACTTGAGGGGTGTCAGAGCTTCCCTTCTGCTGGATCTCAGTCTTTCCACCTGACAAGTGGGGAGGGGCACTTGTATGGCTCTGCTGGGGGAAAGGGCTAATACCCTTGTTGGACCTGTGCTGGAGCTGTTGGGCTGGGAGAGGCCCTCGTTAGCCCAACTCTCACACCCTGGTCAAGGCCAAAGAAGGGGTTTGGGCTTGAATCTTAAGTAGAGGAGGAAGAGAGGGGATTCCCTCAGGGTAGGTGAAAAGGGAAGGAGGAACTGAGATTACTGTGCACCTACTGTATGCCAAGCACTCTACAGTGCTTTTCTGTCAATTTCCTTCTTCCTAATAAACTGAGAGGGAAAGGATATTCTCTCCATTTTACAGAAGAGGAAACAGAGGCCCAGAGGGATCAAGGCACTGGCTCAAGGTCACACAGCCTAAAAATGGCAGGGCTAGGATTCAAACCCAGGCAGCCAGACTCCAAAACTCTGGTCTCTGCTCCCACTGCTGCCTGTGACTCACCCCCAGGTGACCCTGTCTATTCCAGGCCTCAGTGTGCTCATCCGTAACCGGGGTGCAAGCTTGCCTGGACAATGGGCAGCAGCTGTGGGTGAGTGAGTGTTCTGCATTCAGGAACATCACACAAGAAGCATGTGCTCCTGGGGCTCACGGTGGTTCACAACGACCTGCCTTTCGTACTCCCGGGCTTCAGGGAAAGGCAGCTCACGACAGCTTTCCGCTTTGAGGTGGAGCAAACTGATCTTGGGTAGGGGGCCCCCCGACAGGGCAGCAAGGAACAAAACATCCCTGGGGCAGGGCTTGGCACTGATGAATAAGTGATGCATCCCCCTGACTGGCCCTGGCATTTGAGACAGGCTGGCAAGTGGGTGGGTGGGCAGGTGGCAGTCAGTTCTGCCCTGCCCAGAATCCCTGCCCCCTGCCATGGGGTAGTTCTGGGAGTCATATCAGCTCTTGTCCCACATGTAGCTCCATCAGCTGTGTGACTCGGAGTGAGAGATAGGCCTCCCTGGGACCCCTTTCCATGTGAGTCTACCGGCCTGATGCCCTACTGTGGCTGGTGTCACACAACAGGAGCAGTGTTGGCCACCACAGTCCACCCCCTGTGCCCCATACCTCTGTGCAGGGAGCCCTACACAACAGGCATGGTCTGGCCTTGATGCTCCAGGTAGACAGGGGCTCAGGGGATGGGGGCAGGGAGCCCCAGACTTTGGCCATCATTCCACCTCCTCCAAGGTACCCCCCACATTCTACTCTCCTGGGACTGACTCTGAACAACCAGTCACAGAGAGCACCCCGGCACACCGAGGCAGCCAGGAAGGCCACTGAGGCACAAAGAAGGAGGCTGTGCTGCCAGGCACACCCGCTCTGCAGCCTCTGTTTCCTCACCTGTAGAAGAGGTAGATGACACAGGGGGGCCTGCTCCACCTCTCTCAGCTCTCTCTCATGGGACCTCAGAGGTACAGTACGCAGGGACCGGAGCTGGGAGGCAGCAGGCCGAGCTTGGTCCTCGGTGTGACATGCCGGGTGGTGTGAGGCCAGCCCCTGGGCCAAACCGAGCCCCAGTTTCCCTCTGAGTAACAGGAAGCCTGTTGCCCTTGCTCACGTTCACCACTCATTCAGGTCCCAACAAGCCAAACTCTAGGCAGAGGATATGAGTCCTGAACCAGTCGGTGTGACCCTAACTCTCACGTCCCCCCCTGGAAAGCAGAGGGAGCTGGTCTTGCAGTCCTTGGTTGACTTGGCCCTTATTCACACAGTGCCCACTCTGTGCCAGCAGCTCCCTCTACCCTTGTAACTGCCCTTAGCTCAGTCTTGGGTGGGTCCACCTGACATGTGGTATCTGGGGGAGGTCAGCCTTCTTTTAGCTCCTCTGAGCAGCCTGATGGAGGGGTGCACTTTCACTCTGCCTTTAGACACAACTGGGTTTAAACCCAGGCTGTGCTACTCATAACCTGCAGGACGTGGGATAACTGTCCTGCTCTCCCTACCGTGTGTTTACTGTATGGGAGAAACACACACACACACACACACACACACAGGTCTCTGATCTGAGCCAGGTGTGCTCCGTGAGGTGGGGGCCGTCAGCCCTGTGGGACAAGTGGTTAGTGGGTTGGTTAGACACGGCACACAGTATATAGGGCCTGGCAGCCCACAGGACGCTTGGTTGTGGGACGGTGGGAAATGTACATATTTGGTCTTCATCCCTGGTTCCTGGTGCACACTCCTAAAACCCTCGAAATCTTCATAGTAATGAGAGTGTCTTTTGTATGCTAATGAGATGACTGGTGGCTGGGACTCCCAGTAGTTTCAAGATACGAGCTGGTCACCAGGAAGATCAGGCGTGGTTAGAGGGTTGGAGCGATCAGCCCACATCCCACCTCCTGGGAAGAGCAAGGGGCTAGAGACTGAGTCCAATCACTAATAGCCAATGATTTAATCAACCATGCCTACATAGTGAAAGGTCTGTACAAACTTCTAAAGGAAGGAGTTTGGACAGCTTCTGGGTTGGTGAGCACACCTGGGTGCTGAGAGGGTGGTGCACCTGCAGAGGGCCTGGGCGTCCCATGCATCCCTGCTCCCCATGCCTCGCTTGCCCTATGCATTTTTTTCCATTAGGCTTTCCTGAGTTGTGTCCTTTATGATAAACTGGTAAATGTAAGTAAAGTGCTTTCCTGAGTTTCTGAGCCTTTCCAGCAAACTATCAAACCTGAGGAAGAGGTTGTGGGCTCCCCTGATTTATATGGCCTGTTGGTCAGAAGTACAGATGACAGCCTGGACTTGTGATTGGGTCTGAAGTGGGGGCAGTCTTGTGGGACTGAGCCACTAACTTGTGGTATCTGACACTAACTCCAGGTAGATAATGTTGGAACTGAATTGAGTTGGCGGACACCCACCTAGTGTTGGAGAATTGGAGAATGGGTTGGAAAACACATCATGCATTTGGTTGTGAGCGAAAACTGTCCACTGGTAAATGGTGGCCACGGACATGTTTGCAGACTGACTGACTCTTGGCATAACGGCTCTTCTTGGTGAGACACTAACTCCAGGCGGACCCCCACCCCTGCACTGCTGTGATGCTGATGGTCCATCCCCTCCGCTGGCTGTTCACAGCATGCCACGTTGAGGGAAGCTGAGGGCAGCTGAGGCCCGGAGAGGGAGAATGGCTTGCCTGACCCACGGGACCCTAACAAACCAGCCTGCTGGGTCTGTACCTAAAGAGAAGGTGCCCCCAGACCCGTTCTCATAGAATGAGAATGAGTGGCAGACAAGCTGGAGTGGGAGACTGCACCTTCATCTTTCCTGGTGTCTGGTCAGCCAAACAGGCAGCATTTTCTGTTGCTCAGACAGCTTTGATCTCTGGACGCTGGGGAAGGGGTTCCCATGCCATCATCTACTCCACTATCTTCTTTTATTTTCTTAACATTAAAAAAATTATTGAATTGAGAGAGAGTGAGAAACATCGATTTGTTGTTTCATTTATTTATGAACTTATTTATTAATTCATTGGTTGCTTCCTTTATGTGCCCTGACTGGGGATAGAACCCACAATCTTGGAGTATTGGGACGACGCTCTAACCAACTGAGATACCCAGCCAGGGCTTTTTTATTTTTCTGGAGGTTTTTTTTTTCCAATTTCAAAAATAATGCACAAGTATTAGGCAACTTTAACATTTATAGAAATTTTTTAAGTGAATGTTTCTGACACCCACCCTCCAAAAGACCACCAGTGTCATAGTTTGGTGCCTTTGCTTTTCATAAGTGAATGTTTACTTTTATTAGTTTTTACAGTTTTTAGTTTTACTAGTATTCATTTTTACTCCAATGGTATTACACTTCACATATTGTGACTTCTTTTTTTAACCAGCATTGCATGTCAACTACCCTTCCCTATTTCTATACCTATATGATAATGCTGGCGTTTACTAAGCACCTTGCAGGTATTAATTCACTTGATTCTCATAAAAACTGTAAGAGGTAGATATGATTATTATCCCCATTCTACAAATGAGGTTGTTAACAGCTACATAGTATTCCCCTGTAGGACTTACCAAAATTTATTCAACCATTCTCCTGTGTCTCCGTATTATAAACAGTGCTGTAAGAGACACCGTGCACACCTTTGCACACTATGGAAATATTTTTATAGGACAAATTCCTGCAGTTGAACTTGGATCGAAGAGTCCCAACATTTTTGGAGTAATAGATTTTGCCAAATGGCCCTCCAAAACTATAACCCCATGTTCCTTGTCTACCACCAGAGTAGGGGAAAGGCTTGTTCCCCGGCCCTCGTCATTTCTGCCTCATGCTGGCCTGGGATGGGGTTTTGAGATTGCCCAGGAAGCAGACAAAGTTCTGAAGAAGGGGGAGTTTCTGGACAGATAACACCACCAGTCACACCACATGCCACTGCTTCCTTCTCCCCAGCTCTGGCTCTGCACGCCACCCACCCCACTCCCACCCCACCATGTGCTGCACCCCAGGGCCTGATGCGAATGGCTTTCCTCTCCTCTCTGCTATTTAACTGTACCAGTCAAAACGTACAGGGTCAGGAATTAGCGCCTTAGACTACTTGTATGTGACCTCAACCAAGTGACTTAACTTCTCTGAGCCTGTTCCGTCATCAGTGACATGGAATAATCATAACCCTGGTTCATTAGTCTCCCCGAGGGACAGAGGAGAGAGTGTCTGAAAGTGCTGTGGTTCCTGACAAGGGCAGGAGACCACTGGTTTTGTTGGCTACACTTTGGACGGGCTTTAGGAGCACCAATGGATGGACCACGGCGCTGGCCTCAGGAAACTCCCCAGCTGGCTGATGAGGGGAGGAGGAGAAAGGAAGGGAAGTACAATAGATGGAGAGGGATCAAAGTGGGCTGGGCCTGGAACTAGCCCCATCGCCTCTTCCCAGAGATTCCAGGCCTGTCCTGGCTCTTCTAGGAACATCCGGGGAAGCCCAGGATGACCCTCGGGCAGCTCTCCTCAGGAAGTCTTCCTGTCCCCCCTCAGTGCCCTTAGCACCCACTCCAGGACACTCTAGGATGTGCCCTGGATGTTAGCTCCCACGATGTTGGCTATTCTTTCTCCAGTTGCTTCTTCATTCCTCTCCGAAGCCTTCCCACTCCATTCCCCAACTCAGCCTTGCCTAGGAAGGAGCTCATGGGAGGCTGCCCAATGTGGTGTCAGTCCTGGGTTCAAATCTCAGCCCTGCCACCTGCCATGTGTGAGAACATGGCCAGTCATGCTATAAAATAGGGATGATAGTTCTTGCCCTGCCCTGCTCTCAGGGAAATGAGACAGTGTCCATGACGCCGCTTTGGCAAAGGGTATGTAAATGGAAGCTGTGCTGGCCACCAGTGCTTCTCAAACTTCCTGCAGCCCAAACTAAGTGGGCAAAGAGCCCATTTTTATTTTCAATCTGCCATGGACATGTAGTATGCAAAATGCAATAAAAAAATAAATTACTTGAAAAATTAAATTGAGCCCTAGCAGGTGTGGCTCAGTGGATTGAGTGCCGGCCTGGGAACCAAAGGGTCACTGGTTCAATTCCCAGTCGGGGCACATGCCTGGGTGGTGGGCCAGGTCCCCAGAAGGGGGCGTGTGAGAAGCAACCAAACATTGATGTTTCTTTTCCTCCCTTTCTCCTTCCCTTCTCCTCTCTCTAAAAATAAATAAATAAATAAAATCTTTTTTAAAACCCCAAAAATTAAATTGAAAAAATAGATAAATGATAAGCCCAACAGTTTATTATTATGTTCAACAGATATCAAGCCATTCTATTAACCTGATATAAATGTTTCTGAACACTCTCAACCTATGTATTTATCTTGGCACGACCTGGTTGAGAGAATCTATGACCTGGCAGTGATCCACAGGCCACATGAGTGGCACTGGTACAGATGCCTCAGTGCCCACTGGAGCCAGGCTTAGGGGCAGGGCCAGGGGGTGGCTGCCAGGAAGCATGGCAGCTACAGAGGCTGCTGGCACCCTGCTCCCAGCCAGTTGAATGACTTGCCGCTCTGTCGTTCCCCAGCCCTGCCTTGCCTCTGCTCTCCCCTCCCCGAATACCTTCTCCTCTCTCTGCATGTCTAATTCCTGCTCTGTCCTTCAAGGGCCACCTCAAGCAAGCTCTCTCTTCTAGCATACTCCCAGACTGCAAGTCAGTCCTCCCTCCACTAAACTTCCACAGTTCGGGGCATTATCTCTGCCCCTCTCTGAGTCACTGGTGGCTCACTCTCCTCCACAGAGTTGCTTGGAGGCAGAAGTCATGTTTTAAGTATCTGAGCACCCCCCACACCCCACCCCTGGCTTAACTGAGGACTTGATATCAGCAGGCAGCTAATACATGCACTGAATGGGCAGGTGAGTAGGTATTTGAGTAAGAGGGATGGATGAAAAGATGGAAGGTGAAGTAGATGTATGGATGAAGGATGGAGGGACAGATGGACAGATTGGTAGGAGATGAGAGGATGAGTTAACACATTATGAATGGATAGACTGGTAGATGAATGGACAAGGTGGACAGATTGACTATCGGAGGATGGATAGATGGGTAGGTAAATGGCTAGATGGGCAGCCAGAAGAAGAGATGAATGGGCGGGTAGATAAATGGCTGGTTGCCCACATGAGCTTCACTCTGTGGCTCTTTCTCCTCTGTCTCACCTGTCCTTTCCTTCACCCTCCACTCTCACAGCCTCAGAGCACAAAGACACTTGTCAGCTGGGATCAGAGACAGTCTCCCCAGGACTTTGTTTAACTTGTTATTTTTATAATTTAAAAATATATAAACATTGCCAATGATATCTTGGACAAGGGTTTGATCTCGAAAATATATAAAGAACTCATACAACTCCATACCGGGAAGACAAACAATCCAATTAAAAAATGGGCAAAGGTCCTGAATGGACACTTCTCCAAGGAGGACATACAGAGGGCCCAGAGACATATGAAAAGATGCTCAGCATCACTAGCCATCAGAGAGATGCAAATTAAACCCACAATGAGATACCACTTCACACTGGTCAGAATGGCCATCATAAACACATCAACAAACAACATGTGCTGGCCAGGTTGTGGAGAAAAGGGACCCTAGTACATTGTCAGTGGGAATGCAGACTGGTGCAGCCACTGTGGGAAAAAGTATGGAATTTCCTCAAAAAATTAAAAGTGGAATTGCCTTTTGACCCAGCAATTCCACTGCTGGGATCATACCCAGAGAACCCTGAAACACTAATTCAAAAGAACCTATGCACCCTAATGTTCATAGCAGCACAATTTACAATAGCCAAGTGCTGGAAGCAACCTAGGTGCCCATCAGTAAATGAATGGATCAAAAAAACATGGTACATTTACACAATGGAATTCTATGCAGCAGAGAGAAAGAAGGAGCTCCTCCCCTTCAGGACAGCATGGATGGAACTGGAGAGCATTCTGCTAAGTGAAATAAGCCAAGCAGTGAAAGAAAAATACCATATGATCTCACCTATAAGTGGAACCTAATTAACAAAACAAACAAGCAAGTAAAATATAACCAGAGACATTGAAATTAAGAACAAACTGACAGTAACCAGAGGGGAGTGGGAGGGAAATAATAGAGGAAAAAAGGAAAAGGGTTGTCAATGAACATGTATAAAGGACCCATGGACAAAGCCAAGGGCAGGTAGGATTGAGGGTGGGAGGTAGGGGTGGGTGGGGTGGGGGAAGGTGGTAGCAGGAAAATGGAGACAACTGTACTCGAACATTAATTTAAAAAATGATTTAAAAAATATATAAACACTATGACTGCTACTTGTAGTGTCACTAAACATAAACATAGAAGCAGAAAGTCTACAAATGTGAAATATGCCTCTTGCAAAGAAAAGCTGTTTTTTTCATTCCTATATGTTGAGACCTATATTTTTGATAGAACAATTGGATGGATGCTCCTGACGTGAAAACTAATCCAACCTATCCTCCTCACTTTAATGTGGTCTTTTTTATCCATTTTTCCTTCATGGTTTATTCATCCGTTTCACCAGTGCAGAAACCGAGGCCCAGGCAGGGAAAATGACATCCCAACTTGCCACCACTTAGAGACAGCTAGGACTCCTTCCTCACTCTCATCCACCTCTCTGTCTTCCACTGCCTCAACTCATGAAACAGACCCTCCTCCCCAGCCAAGGGAGGCTTTAGTGAGGCTTCCTGATTATGTATGAGCATGCACGTGCAAACTCAGTTTCTCTTTTGTAAGATGTTTGTCTAACATACATATAAAAAGTACACACGTCGTAAGTATTCACAGTGAACACACTCACATAACCCGAACCCAGATAAAGAAACAAAATGTTAGCAGCACCCCAGGAAACCCCTTCTAGTCACCTAGGCTGAACATAACCCTGACTCCTAACACCATAGATTAGCCTGTTTTGGAGCTTTATATAAATGAAATTGTACAGCACATACACTTCCACATCAGGCTTCTTTTTTAAAAATATTTTTAAATTTATTTTTAGACAGAGGGGAAGGAGAAAAAGAGGGAAAGAAACATCAATGTGTGGTTGCCCCCTACCAGGGACCTGGCCTGTAACGCAGGCATGTGCCCTGACTGGGCATCGATCCAGTAACCCTTTGGTTCCCAGGCTGGCACTCAATCCACTGAGCCACACCAGCCAGGGCTACATGTTAGGCTTCTTTTGCTTAATGTACTGTCAGTGAGATTCATCCATATAGTTGCATTTGGTTGTAGAGTGTGCAATGAGAATTGCTGTGTTAATATTCTGTAGTGTGGCCACTCTGCAATGTATTTATCTACTTGCCTGTTAATAGACATTTGGGTTGTTTCCAATATTGAGCTAATAAGAATAATGTTGTTCTGAATAGTCTTGTACATGTCTTTTGGTGCACGTATATCCACATTTCTTCGGAATTGCTAGGTCATAAGGTGTGTGGACATTCAGCTCTACTAGATAGTGACAAATAGTTTTCCGCAGTGATTGTTCCAAGTTACACTGGCAGCAGCAGTGGATGAGGTTCTGCTCGCTCCACGTCCCCACAAATGATCACTAACCCTTTTAATTTAAGAATGTAGGTGCTTGCGGGGAAGGCTGGCGTCAGATTGCCTGTGTTTGAATCTCAGTTCTCTTCTTACCTTTAGACTTTCGGCAAAGCCAGTTCCCTTGTGTACAAAATGGGTTGAAAATCTTGGGGCTGTTAAGAAGATCCCACAGAGCAGTGAGGTTAGGCTCCATAAACATTGGCTACTTACAATTAACTCTCACAGCGGATCACTTCACCTCTCAGAGCCTCGGCTTCTCCTTCTGTAAAATGGTGATAAAAATACTGATACCCACATACACACAGTTGAGAGGACTACCAGCAAATGGGATTGTGTATTAAAGTGCCTATTTTTTTACTGAGGTATAATACACATATAATGAAATTAACCCCTTTGCAGCCACTCGCGGTGCATCCACAAAGTTGTGCCACCGTCACACTGATTCCGCATTTCCATCACCCTGAAAGAAACCCCCTACACTTTAGCTGTGATTCCCCATTTCTCCACACCAACTACTCCCAACCCCCAGCAACTGCTAATCTACTGTCTACCTCTACGGATGTTAAAAGTTCTGGATCTTTGCTTTTCTGGTTTTTAACTTTTGAAAAAGTGAAATACCTCTCCCTGGGACAGGCACATAATATGCACTTAATAAGTGTTATCTGTGTGTGTGTATGGATGGATAGATAGAACAACTTAGTAGGTAGATATAGCACAAACCCATTAACTCAGCGAATACTCGTTTGCATATTTGCACTTGAGAGGAAAAGGGTCTGTAGAGAAATAGATGTGGTTTTAGCTTTCAGGGAATTCGCCCTCTAGTGGGAAAGAGAGGTATGTGCACCACTCATGGTGAACGCAGAGCCAGATGAAATCAGTTGTATCTGAGCAAGAGTTGTGGACACTGGGG
Organism: Desmodus rotundus; assembly: GCF_022682495.2. Classification (NCBI taxonomy): domain Eukaryota; kingdom Metazoa; phylum Chordata; class Mammalia; order Chiroptera; family Phyllostomidae; genus Desmodus; species Desmodus rotundus. The sequence continues at coordinate 47,601 of NW_026527307.1, read as the reverse complement.
GAACACGTGGGAAGTGCAGGTGGCACTTCTAGGATGGGCGAGCTTTCCCGACATGGAAGGGCAGTCTGGGGGATAGATCCTGAGAACTAAGACTGGCAGAGAGGCAGGGTATAGTGTCAGGCAGGATCACGGGGACAAGCAGGTGTTCACAACCCAGTCAGGACCCTGTCCTTCATCTACTTGGTCATGAACAGGACTCACGTGGTAAGAAGCTATGAACACAGAACAGCGGGTGATAGAGGCCAAATGGGAAAGGGAGCAAGAAGGTGAGCTGGGTCAGCTCACATGAGCCTATGCTGTCATCTGGGCAAGAGCACCCTGCAACGTCTGTGCCCACTGCCAGGTGTGCCAGGACCTTCATACCACCAGCTGGTTTGGCTTCTCCAGTTGCACTGTGGCTAGAACCATTTTTAAGAGCAGGGGCTGCAGCCTCATACATGAAGGAGAGTGGACCTCAGACCCAGACTTGGCTGTGCCCTTTCTTAGCTGGGGAGCAAGCGTATCACCTCTCTGAGCCTGTTTCTGCACCTGTAAAGGGGAGGCAATATCACTTACTGCAGTAGGGTTAGAGCCGATGGCTGGAAGTGTTGAACACAGTGCCTGGAACGAGGAGTGTGTGCTTCCTTAAATGGCCAAGTAAATAGGTTGGGGAAGACGAAGCACACATTCAAAGCCCAGTATTTTGTTTTTTGGGGGGGAAAATCAGTAATTTATACACACACACACATTTTAATTGAAGATGTAGTCATGGAAGAAATCAGCATTCATGGACTTCATTGCATGTATTGTACAGTTTAGAGTTTTGTTTTGAATTACACTGGTAGGGATTGTCTTTTCAGTGCTTAGTCCTCCAAAGGTGTTATCAGGCCCTGAGGAGGGCAGAAATGGGGCTCAGTGACTGCTGAGGGCCGACTAGCGGCTGGGGACGCGGAAGGCCATAGGGTGAGGGAGATGATCCACTCGCTCTGCTGAGACCCGGCTCAGGGGAAAGTCTCTCAAACCAACGGACATTCAACTGGAGAGATTGTCTCCTGGAGATGGGAGGCCTGGGGGAACGTGGTGGGGTGAGCTGGGGATGCTGATGGCAGAGGCTTAGAGCCAGAGGTGGTGAAAATTATAGGACCCTGAGAAATCACTGAATTCAGCTTCCCATTTCATAGGTGGAGAGACGGAGCCCCAGTAAGACAGAGATTTGCCTGGGGTCATTCGTGGAGCTACTGGAGATCAATTCAGGTCTCTGCTTAAGCCAGGACACCTGAAGCTAGGCGATTCCAAGGGACCCTGCTTTCTCCCCCTGTCCCACCACAGTGGCCACCAGTTCCTCCTAGCATCACGCCCTTCTCCATGCATTCCCCAAGTCCCTGAGTACTCAGCGTGGGGGTTCAAAGACCCTGGGACGCAGTCCTGCCTCAGGGCCCACTGGCCAGGGAAGAAGCCAGATAGGTACATAAAGAGTAATGACCCTAAGGGTCAAGTCAAGGAACATGTATAAAGGACCCATGGACAAAGACAATGGAGGCAGAGGTGGGGAAGAGAATTGAAAATGGAAGGTGGGGGGCGGTGGGCAGGGCAGGGGAGAGTAATGAGGGGAAAATGAGGACAACTGTAATTGAACAACAATAAAATTTTTTTTAAATAAAGAGTAATGACCCTGTTGGTCTCAGTGCCAAGGATCCCAAAAGGGGCACTGAGGGATGGCTCTCTCTCCAGAGGAGGCAGGCTGAGGTGGGCACCCAAGACCCGCCAGCATTTGACAGGGATGGGCAGGGAGAGTGCACCCTCTACAGGGAAAACATGGAGCGAGTGGAGGAGAGCAGATGGGGCTCCTGGGAATGTGAGGTGATTGTTTGTCAGGGACAGAGGGTACCCAACCAAAGGACACAGGGGGGTGGAAGGGCCAGCAGGCTAGCAGCCTTGGGTAACAATTTCAGCAGGGCCAGGGACCCCCGGGGCACTGCCATTTGATTGTGGGAGCTGTGTGACCCTACCATGGAAGAAAGCACTGTGTGAGAAACTTTCCCAAGCCTTCAGCCCCCAGCTGACCATCTTATTTTTGTGACCACATGTAGGCTACGTTCTCATCAAAGCCAAGGAGGGTGAGCATTTGCCTCCAGCCCTCAAGCCCCCCACCAGGGATAGCCCTAGGCGGGAAGTCTGGACATCTTTTGGGCCAGGCTTTGTTGCTCTTCCTCTGCAGATACGTGGGCATTTTCCCACTCCTGTGGACTCCAGTGCCCCAGTGACGTGGGGCAAGAACCCCACCTCTGAGGATAGCTAAAGGTGCCAGTGAGGTGACAGGTGTGAATGCCTCAGACCAAACAGCCCGGTTCGGATCCTCGGGATGAGAAGAGGGATTTCACAAACAGGAACGTAAGGCGCACAAGGAGGGGCCCCAGAGCTCCTGAGCAGATGGCCTGCCTGGGGGATATCCAGGGGGGTGGTGACCAAGGCTCCACCTTGTGAGCCATCACCCATCACCACTGGTACTGACTCTGCTTGGCCTCGCAGGATTCACACGCAAAAAACCCTCTGAAGCTCTGTGCAGTGTAGTGATGACTATAACGGCAACTGAGGGTCCTGAGACCCTCCAGTGGGCCAGGCCACACGAGACTTCTGAGAGGTGAGTGCTTCCAGCTGTGTGGATGACTGCGAGGGGGTGAATGGGGCAGGAGATCAGAGAGGGCAGGAGGATAGTTGTTAGGGGAGGGGCTTCACGAGAAGCACCCCTGAAAGCGGGAACCTCAGGCACTGAAGTGCTTTCAGGCTCAGGTGTGCATGACTTATCGAATCCTGAGACATCTCTTGGGCGAAGTAGGGGCAGTTCCACCAAAGTCCAAGCGGTCACAGCAGAAGGAACGGCGTTTGGGAAGATAGGGACTGAATCCTCCAAGGGGCTCCGGAGCGCTCCCACGTGATGTTTTATGTTAATTAAAGCCCCGCCCCCGTCCGCTCCTTCGCGACGGGGACCCGCGGCCCCGCCTCCTCCAGCAACCTACTGGGACAGAGGGGCGGGGCGATGCTAATGAGGTCTGTCGGGCCACGGTAGCGGCCCTGCGGCTTCACCAAGCGTAGGCGAGGTGGCAGCAGCGATGGCCACGACCCGGGCGCTGGCAGGTCTGGCCGCGGGTTTGCAGGGCCCACGGGTCGGCCCCAGCCCGGACTCGGACTCAGACACAGACTCGGAGGACCCGAGTACCCGCCGCAGCGTCAGCGGGCTGCATCGCTCACAGGTCATCCACAGCGGTCACTTCATGGTGTCGTCGCCGCACAGCGACACGCTGACCCGGCGGCGGGACCAGAAGGGGCCCGTGGGGCTCGCCGACTTCGGGCCGCGCAGCATCGACCCTACACTCACTCGCCTCTTCGAGTGCATGAGCCTGGCCTACAGGTGAGGGCGGCTCCTGGGCCCGACGGCCTCGGCTCTCCATGGCGGGACCGCGCGCTGGGGCCCCGGACACTCCACCCGCCCCGAACCTTGGTCCCTGGCTGCTCTCCAACACTACGGCCACATCCTGGATTCCCCCTTCTCCCGCCCCGAGCGTCCTCTGACCCCGGCCCAGCCTGCTGATCCCCAATGGGCCTGAGCACCTTCTGGTTCCCGCCCTCACGACTATCACTCTCCCCAGGGCGCAGACCGCCTGCCTTCCACCTTGACCTCCGTAGGCCCACCGGGGGCCCCCTCCCCATCCCCACTCCTCTGCCCACAAAGATGCCAAGGCATCCTTCACGCTCCCAGGACCCTAAACCATCCTGCCACCACCCCCCTCCACCTGGGGGCCATTCTACCCGATCACCTGCAGCCTTCCACACCCTCCCCAGCAGCCCCAGCCCACGCTCACTCTATTTCTGCACCCTCGCGATACGCCTCTTGCCCAACGGTTATCCCGGTTATCCCAATTCGTTGCCAACCGTCGACTGAAACCCAGTCTCCCCTTGTGCACCCCCGCCCCCCCCCCCCCCCCGCAATTGCCGGGACACCTGTTTTTGACCTGCCAGATCGAGGGCGGCAGGAGGAGGATTCCCCAGGCGGACCCGGGGGGCACATCTTGCAGAGCAGAGCTTCCCAGCCATGGCCGGGCAGGGGGTGCTGCAGGCCGTGAGGGGCTGGCGCCCGGGAGGCCTGGGCTCGCATACCCCAGTCTCTGTGCGAGGCTGGGCGCCTAAGACTTCCTGGGACTCCTGCTTGGCGCACCGCAGAGCGCAGCCGCCTGGCTCCAGCTCCACGCCTGCGTCCCAGGGGAGGGTGCGAACCTGGGTCCTGGCCCACTGCCCTGGAGCAAAGTTCCCCGGAGCTGAGGGGCCAGGATAAATTATCAACCGAAAACCGCAGGGGATAAAGGGGGATAGGCCGGCCTTGGTCTTTTCTCTGCAATATTCCTTTTCCTCCGTGGCACTCCTCCCCTTCAGAGAACTGCTGTCTACGGACCGGCACTCGGTGCTCTGACCGGGAGCCGGAACTGGGGTGGGGATTGCGGGGGAGTGTTGCCCACCCCCAAAAGCGGCAGCCCAGCCACGACCCCATGGGCTGGAGGCATGTATTCTTGGCCCTAAAGCTCTGGCCCCGGGCCCAGGTCATGTTGCAACCTGACCGTCTGAGGCACCAGACCAATGTGGAAAGTTCAAATTCCCAGCCCTTCCACCCCCTGCCCCACCCCCATCACAGACCGCCGGAACAGGGCATTTAAGGTCCTGGTGCACTGAGAACGGGCACCCCTTCTCCCCAGGTTCCCTCAGGGTCCCCCCATTCCCCACCCACTCTCAATTTCAGCTTCTCACTTTATACTACACACCTCTCTACCTGGGCTAGCTAATGCACACCCCACACCCCCACCCCAGACCATGGGTGTCCAAAAGGGAAGGTTCAGGGGAGGTGGCAAGGTAGGGGACAGAGCAGATTCCAAGAATTGCTCCCACTAAGAGGCTGAGGGGAAGTGGTGTGACCCCAGTCAGGAGCAGCTGGGATGGAGAGGGCTGTGCTTTCTCCCTAAACACCCAGAATATTCGCTCCCTCTGGCCTGCTCCAGGGATGGAGGTGGCTTAGTACTGGAGGAGCCTTTGGGTCCCTCCATTTGAAAGAGAAAAAAACCAGGGCTCAGACTGGGACAGTGTTTTAGCCCTCAAGGCCCCTAACTATAGGGTTCCTTGGAGGGTCGAGGATGGTGGAAGCAATCTCTAGGGTGCTTCAAGAGAGTGAGTGGATGGAATGAGACAGCAAGGCAGGGGTCCGGAGGTGCTGTGAGGAACTGGCCAGCTTGACACAGAGGACAGCTTGCGGATGCCTGGCCAGCTTTCACCATCAGAAGGGCAGTGTGGGCAGAGGAAGGACTTCTCTTCTAGGAGGAACCGCATGTTCCATGGTTCTGTGGGTGGAAGCCCCAGGGAGACAGGTTCTGGAAGTTCCAAGAACACACTTATTCACCGTCAGAGCTGGCCAGAGCTATAATCAGAGCTCTGGAGAGAATGGCCTCAGGGAAGTAGGGGAGTAAGCAGGACTCTGTCAAGGAGACTCTAAGGGAATTGCTACAAGGTAGAGATGTGTGGGGGTAGGAGTAACTGAACTCACAGTTCTGAGTTATCCCCCTCCCATCCCCAAGACTCAGATTTTCTACTGGTCAGGAGCAGTCCTTGAACCCTCAGGCCTTTTGCTCCAGGTTGGGCTCCTCTCCTTCCCTCCCAGCTAACAGGTCCAGCACCTTTCCTCCCAGGCTTAGATATTGTCGCTGTCTCATCTCCCCTAGCCCTACCTGGCCACAAACACTGTAACCTCAGGAAAAGGAAGGACAGGCAAGGTGGGGGTGGGGCACTGGGTGATCAGAGTGGGTTGGAAGGTTGCTGGGTTACAGGCAGGGGCAATAAACTCCAGAGGCGACCTCCCTCCCCACCAAGTGCTACAAAAGAAACTGGCCCAGGAGTCGTGAGAGTCCCCTCCCCCTCTCCCCCCCACTTCTCCAGACAGATGGTGTTTATCTAACTTAGGAGAGAGGGGGCCAGCCAGCACGCCTGTGCACTTAAGCTATGTACTCTATTTGGGTAATGAGGCCTGCAGGCCATGGGCACTCCAGGAGCTTGGAGACCAAAGAGCAGAGGAGACCCAGTAACCTAGGCGCCCAAGGGGCTATAGGAGTCACACTGCCACCCACCACCTCTTACCCCCAGGATGAGGGAGAGGCCCCTGGGGACAGCAGGTGTAGTGTTCTGCAAGACTAAGCCTTGAGGCCTCAGCCTTCTGTGTAAAGGTTGGAGAAGGTGGGCCAGAGGGTACTGGTATACAGCCCTGCCTGGTGGCCCATGAGGGAGGGACATGCTGGGGTCTAAGACCCTGAACATCCTAACCTCCTAGGTCAGCTCCCTGGTGGTGGTAGACTTGGCCTGTGCCTAGCAGGACCCTGAGGGTCAAGCCCCTCACCTGTGTAGAGCCCTTTCAGCTCATGGATTTGATTGACTGCTAGGGTCCGGGTCACGGTGCTATCTCCCCATTGCTCACCACTCCACCATCCTAGCTACCTTCCTTTGGGCCCTAATAGTATTGTCTCGGGCACACCCCTGAGAAGGGGCACCCCTTCCAGCTCAGTCCAGATTGCCATCCCAGGATTCTGGGCTGGGCAGACACCAGCAGGGCAATGAAAAGGCAGTGACTGACTGCTTGGAGCTTACCTCTGGGGAAGAGGCCTCCTCTCCACCCAGGTGAGCCTTGCCCTTCCCCTCGACCTGAGGAGGCCGGCAAGACTGGCAAAGAAAAAGCCCAAGTGAGTCTCTGCCATGTGATCCTGGGCATGTCCCTTTCCCTTCCTGATCCTCAGTTTTCCTCAATAAGAACTGTATCTCAGAACCCACCCTAGTTGCCTGTGAGGCCGCTGGGTGTTATTGTAATGAGGACTAAGCTGATAAATATCTCCCAGCCCCGGCCTTAGTTCAGGTAGTAGATTAACAAGCACATCTCACCAAAGAACACAAGGGCCCCTTGTGGGGACCTGGAAGGGTGTTTTAAAGGCTCAACTTTTCAGGGACGGGATTTCACGCAGGTTAGAATGAGGAGCAAGATTTGAGAAGGTCCCTCAAATTGCCCACCATAGAGAGTTCCTACCACATGAAAAGAGTGTAGGGCCAGCCCCTGCAGAAGCCCCCTTCAACCTTCCCCTTTCTCTGCCACCCCCCTGACCCAGTCCTCTCTCTCCGACAGTGGTAAGCTGGTGTCTCCCAAGTGGAAGAATTTCAAAGGTCTCAAGCTGCTCTGCCGAGACAAGATCCGCCTCAACAATGCCATCTGGAGGGCCTGGTATATCCAGTGTGAGTGGGCGCCATGGGCGTGCCCAGCGGAAGGGCTGCATGCAGTAGGGTGTGGGGTGGGGGAATCGGGGGATGGCTGCCCAGGAATTCCCCAGCTAGCACCAACAGAGTGCTTTGGGGGAGACCAAGCGCCCAGCACCAGCACCCTGGATGGCTTCTGACCCCCAGGGAGTCTTAGGGAGTATGTCTCTAAGAGTGCTCTCGCCCTTGGAAGTCCTACAGTGGGCGGAGGTTTGGTGAGCTGTTCAAGGCCCATTCTGCATCCCATTAGTGTTAAAAGAGGTGTTAGACACTATCTGGGTCAATCCCGTCACTTTGCAAATGGGGAAACTGAGGACCCTGCCCTGGGTCTCTTCCAGCCTTTCATTAAAGTACTTACTGAACCCCCACCAAGTGCCCCCAACGGAATTTTGCAGGAGGGAGCCCAGAGAGGCCATGAGGTAGAGTAGAAGGGACTCCAGACTTGGAGTACACAGAGCTGGTTTCTCACCCTGTTTCTGCCCCTTGCTGGCTGTGTGACGGCAGGCAAGTTGTCTAACCTCTCTGAACCTGTTTCCTCAACTATAGAATGAGGCCAGTAGTCCTACTTTTCAGGATTAATGTGGGAATAATGGGTATGAATAGGCCTGGCACAAAGTGCTCTGTAAATGATGGTTGAATCTGAGGTACCCTTGAGAAGGTCATTCATTTTGGGATAGAGTACCTCCCCACCTTGCCCCCTAGTGAGGCAGCAGAGGCTGAGAGATGTCAGACTAGCCGGCCCTGTGTAGGGACCTTGTCAAGCTCAGTTAGGTCCTGCTGTGATCAAAGGCTACCCGGAAACAGATGGCCCAGGGGGACCACACACGGTGTTGGGGGGGGGCACTAGATTACACCTAGGCAGAGAGAGGGAGTGTTTTTGGTTTCTATTCATCTATGTGTCTAGCACTTTCATAAATCATCTTATTTGAGGCTTCCTAGCAACCCTGGGATATAGGTATTATTACCCTCATTTTATAGATGAGCAAGTGAGGCCCAGAAGGCAAGTGACTTGCTCAAGGTCACAGAGCATGAAAGGAGCAGAGCTGTGGCTGGGAAGTCCTGGGCTCTCCAACTCTGGACGCAGCGCTCTTTTCACTGAACCCTGCTGGCTGGCTCCCGGTCCTCACCTGGGAACTGGCCTGCCCACGCCGGGAAGCTGACCGGCCAGGGGAATCAGGGTCATTGTCTGTCTCCCCCGCCCCACAAAGCTGGTCAGGATGCAAACCCAGGGCACTCCCCAGACAGACCGCGGGCTCCAGCTGTTGTACAAGCTGCTGGAAGGACCCCAGGTTCTGAGTCAGACAGAGGTGGGTTTGAGTCAAGTTCTAGTATGACCTAGCTATGTGGACTTTCAGCCCCGCCTAGCCGAAGCTTGCTCGTCTTAACAATAGGTCCCACTGCTGAGGTCTGCCGTGAGTTTTCGGTGTGATCACATCTCTCCGCACCAGGCAGACACACACAAGGGCTGCTGAGGGTGAGCCCAGGGGTCTGTCACTGCTATTGTGGTAATAGCAAGAGCGTGGGCAGGTAGAGAACAAATGTCCGGCTCCTCCTCCTCCCTGAGAACCCAAAGTTTGGAGGCAGGCTTCAGAAAGGGGGGGGGGGGGGTCAGAAAAGAGAGAGGGGTGGTGACTTGGAGGGCCTCCTGGCTCGTCCCTCTACGCACATACCTGCCGCTCTTCTGCAGGCTCCCAGCCTCCAGGACCCCTTCTTTCCCCCAGGTCGGCTCAATTTCCTGAGTTGCCAGAGCACTGTGCCTCTCTCATGGGCAGGCTCCCTGCCTGATACTAGCACATCATGTGTGTGCCTTCCTCATCTTGGCTGCTAAGCTCAGCCCCCAGAGTCATCCGTGGATTCTGTCCCAGCATCTACCCCAGTGTAGGTGCCAGGGGCTAGGCTGCTGCGTGAATGGACGGATTTCTCATTGTTAAATAAAGCCTGCCCTTTTGTGGCCATCACAGTGCCCCTGGGCAGGGAAGGGGCGAGTAGGCCAGGCCTGCTCCACCCTGACTCTCCCAGGCCCCTGGGCAAACTTACCCTTTCCCTGTACTCATTTCCTCATCTGGAAAGCTGGGGAGATGCTCTTTGAGACCCTTCATCCTGCAGGAGTCCACGCATGTAGGGCCTATCCTTTTGCTTTCTGTCCCGCTGGGCTCAGCAACCCTCTCCAGTCTCATAGGGATCATTTTGGAGAATGACCTTTAGGGTACAAATTTGTAAATGATGTTGGAGTCCCCCAAAATTTCGTGTTCAGGTAGTCTCGCTCCTCTGTGTCAATTGTCCCAGAGGAAGTTTGCTGAGGGCTTCAGCAGTATGGGCCTCCATGGGCACACCTGAAGTCCTTTTTGTCAAGACTTCCAGAAAAAGTCACTGCTCAGGGCTTTGGAGGCCTGCTCTGTGCCAAGCTCTGTGCCAGGTGCAGGGATTCTAGGCAACAGGGCACAATTCCTGCTTTCACTCCCTGTGGGGAGGCCAGCATGCAGAAAAATGGTCAAGGCGGGTGGAGATAGAGGCAGACGTGACCAGTGGGGTTTCAGAGGATGGAAGGCTTCTGGAAGAGTAACTGCTCTGGGCTCTCCCAGCAGGCTGGCAGGTGAGGCAGAAAACAACGAGAGGGTGGGCTGTGTGGGAGAGCTGTTTGGCTTCAAGGTGAGATGTATGAAGGAGACAGAAAGGCAGGAGAAGCATGGGACTAGTTGTGGAGGGATGGAAAGCCAGGCTCAGGGATGTGGACTTTATGATGGAGGTTTAGGGAGCCCTGGAGGGATTCTGGCCTGAACTGTGTCGTAGGAAGAATTGACCTGGCTGCAACAGGAAGATGGGCTGGAGACTGTGAGACTGGGGTGAGAGAGGTCAAGGTGAGAAATGACACCAGACTAGGAAGTGACAGTGAGAATATGGAGCGGAGGGGACACTGGAAGAAAGGTCATACATCCCTGGGGTTAAGATGGTTAGTCCCTGGATGAGACAGGAATCTGGGAGTCCATGGGAGTTTTAGTGACTGGGAGGCAGTGCTGGCAGCCCAGAGGAGGCACAGGCTGGGGAGGGAATTCCCCAAACACCCAAGAGTGGAAAGTTTTGGGACATCCTAGTCCATAGGCAACTGGGAAGTGGGTCTGAAGCTGGAAAGGGGCAGGATGAGAGTGGGTGGGGGTGGGCGCAGGGCAGGTGCTGAGTGGCAGGGGGTGGAGACGGGATGGGAGGTGTAGAGGTGGAGGGGGCTTTGGAAGGAAAGGCAAGGGGAGAGCAATAGGGCGCACTTGTGGGCAGCATAGGGAAGGGGAAGGGTTGGGAGGTAAAGGAGAAGCTGGAATGTGTATACAGGCACAAAGGAAAGCCTGGAGAGAGATCAGGATTAGAGACAGGGAAGGGAGTGGAGGAGGTGAAAAAAGGGCTCAGGTAGGTGGCCTGAAATGGACAAGGCATGGTTCTTTGAGATCAGAGTGGGCAGTGCCAAGAAGCCTGAGGCAGGGGACCAAGGGCTCTGGGCCGTTGTTGGCCTGCCAGTCTAACCAGGATGTTCTTGGGACAGCTCACTCTCTGTTTCCCCAATTCCATTCAGCAAGCATTGCTTTCACACCTATTAGGCCCGGTTAGTTTCACAGTGCTGGGCAGAAGAGGAAGATTTGGTAGCGCTAGAGAAAGTAGGAAGACTTCCTGGAGGAGGTGGCATTTAATCTGAGCATTAAAGACCAGGCAGGATTCCGTAGGGTGACACAAGTTCCAGCCCCCCTGGGGTGAAAGAAGAGGGAGCTAGGCACCCCTGACCTGGCCCCCTTCTTTCAGATGTGGAGACGAGGAAGAGCCCCGTGTGTGGCTTCGTGACCCCCCTGCAGGGGCCTGAGGCTGATGAGCACCGGAAACCGGAGGTAGCTGAGACTCAGGGGACCACCGTCCACCTGCCTCCCCACCAAACCCGACCCCTCGCTCCGGTCTCTCCCCGCACTGGGCAGGAGGGCCCGGCCCAGATCGGGACTGAGTGAGGGGTGAAGTCAGTGCTACCCTTCGCGCTGAGCCTCCTCCCCGCCTTCCGCAGGCCGTCATCCTGGAGGGGAATTACTGGAAGCGGCGCATCGAGGTGGTGATGCGCGAGTACCACAAGTGGCGCATCTACTACAAGAAACGGGTCAGTGGGGGCGCCAGGGAACGCCCTAAACCATTCCCCCTGCCGGTGCTTGGCCACTGCTTCTCTTCGAAGACCCCTAGAGGAGCTCCCCCAACCTCCTACCCCACCCTCCTTTAAGACCCAGGCTGACTGCGCCACCGTGTGGCTATAGCATATTCTCGCAGTCTCCTTACTTCCCAGGGCGGAGGAACTCCTTAAGGGAAGTGGGAGATCCTGTTGATTTGGGGGAGCTTGTGAGTAGGGGAAGCCTTGGCGGGGGGTGATAGAGGAAGTGCAAGGAATCCAGTGTTCACGTCTCTGTTCCTGCAGCTCCGTAAGTCCAGCAGGGAAGGGGATCTCCTGGCCCCAAAGCAGGTGGGTGCTCCGTGGAGCCAGAAAATCGACAGCTTCCCTCTGCGGGGAAGCACTGGTGAAGAGGGGCAGGATGTGAGGGCGGGGCATGAGGGAAGTGGGCATGGCCCCCATCCCCTGGTTTATTAATTAAGCCCTTCTCCCCTTGGAGCGGTAGTGGGAAGACCCTAAGCCTTTTGGTTGACTGCGCAAGTGGTGGGGAGTCATGGAGGAATAAAGGGTCCTAAAAACTAGGGCCCCTGGCAGGAAAAAGTACAGAAAGCAGGAGGAGTACCTGTATCTCCTCTGCAGCCCTCCTGGTCTACCTCCTGTGGGTAGTTGTTAGAGGCCAACGGGGTGGCCGCAGCCTTCCAGGCAGCAGACTGGGTCCACCAGAGAGGGGTGAGGAGGGACTGCAAAGAGAGGCCCTCTGGCAGGTTGCCACTTCCTCCCCCAGGCAGGGGGTGATATGGAAGGGCCTGGGCAGTGGGCCACCCCTGTGTCCCCAGTCTGAGGAGAAGCAGGAGCAGCAGAACCCTTGGGCTGCTACTGCCGCCTCTGTCTCCCTAGGCGGAGGGAGGGTGGCAGCCACCGGAGCAATGGTGTGAGCAGCTCTTCTCCAGCGTGGTGCCCGTGCTGCTGGGGGGCCCAGCGGAGGAGCCCGGGGGGCAGCTGCTGGACCTTGGTTCCTTTTTGTCGGACATCTCTGACACGCTCTTCACCACGACCCAGCCCAGCTCCACGCCCCTGCAGCTGCCACCCGAGGACGGTGAGGCCTGTACCCAGGAAAGGAGGCCTGTGAGAATCAGGCAGTGAAGGGAGGGTGGCCCAGGGCAAGTGCGCCCATTCCACCTTCCCGCTGCTCCTGATGTCACTGCTGCCCCCTCCAGCTTACGTTGGCAATGCTGACATGATCCAGCCGGAACTGACACCTCTGCAGCCCAGCCTGGACGACTTCATGGAGATCTCAGGTGGGGCAGGCCCCACCCCTGGGGTGGAAGGGCAGGGTCAGTGTGAGGAGAGCCCCATGTTGACCTCAGGCCAGCTCCATGCCCCTCTGGAAGAGTGGATGGTCTGGGTGACTTCTGAGAGATTTTCCTGGTGTCCCTTTGGTCTGGCCTTGGGATGAAGTTGGTGTGGCCTCAGGTGAGAGCAGAGCCAGGCCCAGTTCCTGGGCAAAGAACAGGGGACCAGAGTCATCGAAGCTTTGGACTCTGGGAGCTCCCAGGAAAGCAGCAGATGCTGGCATTCTCTAAGGGGGCAGAGGGACTGTGATTTGTTTGGGCCTATTTACTTACATAATTCATTAAAAATCTTTATTAAAGAACATTTCAAACATACATAGAGAGAGAGAGAGAGAGAGTTCAGTGAATCCTCATGTACTGTACACATGGTGATGTACCCATCACCAACTTCAATATTTATCGGCTCTTGGCCAGTCTTGTTTTATCTAGACATCACCCATTTCTCCTCTCCTATTTTATTTTTAAGAAAATCTCAGGAATTGTATCTAGTAAAGCTTTTTTTGGTATGTTTCCTTGCCTCTCTCTCCTGACCCCAGGGCCACCAGGTCACAGGAGTATGTCCTTCCAGAGATGCTCATGTCTGTGTAAAATGAGCACACGCGGCCAAATGCCTGTTTTTTTTTCTACAGTAGACTTCCCCACGTTGCTTTCCTCACATAGCTATAGATCTTGAAGACTGCCCCTGATATTCATACACTTAGGGGACTTCATAGCCATCCTAGGGATCAGGTAGACATCAGGGCTCAGCCAAGGCCAAGGGGCAGAAAGGGACTCCTGGGATAAAGGATTAGTTTCGGTGACCCATTCACTCCTTCCCCACAGGGTCCTGGGCCTGTCAGTCAAGAGGTGGAGGCCTATGGGGCGGGGACTAGGGAATGAGGAACCACCCCCACCCCTGCCTCAGCCCTGGACAGGGGTGGGGGCTGAGGGGGCAGAAGTGTTGATGGCAGTGCCCTGGGAGCAGACCAGCCTGGGAGGGCCGCGGCCCTGCCTGGGCACACAGACCCCTGCCACAGGTAGGAGCTCAACCGCCCCCACTCCGGGATCTGGGCAAAACCTGGGGCTAGGAAGTGACTTCTCTCAGCCCAGGGTGACTGCTGGGGTGGGGGGCGAATGTGGGCAGCCTGTTGTAGGGGGCGGCATACAGAAGAGATGGCTGGTGCGGCCCCTCCAGTGCTCCATGCACTTGGAGGGCAGGGAGCACCAGGGCTACCGGGGCTGCCTCTTTGGTTATCCCTAAGAGCTCCTCACTTGAAAGGAAGCCCAATGAAGGGGCTGGAGAGGCCAGGGTTCAGTGAGGGGTAAGGGGCTTGGTGAGGGGTGCTCAGAGAAGGGGAGGGAGCTTGGGTAAGAGAAGGGCTCCGGGAGAGGATGGTAGGCCGGTGGAGGGAACAGAGACCAAGGAGAGTCTCAGTGGGTGGCTACGGCTAGGAAGCAGTGTCTCTCAAGGCCGGGTGGGGACGTGTCCACAATCTCAGATAAGGGGATGGTGGTGACTCAGTGATGAGCTGGACTGGCTACTCCATAAGGCCTGCCAAGCCCTGGGGAGACAGCGACAGCAGTGAGTACGGAGCTGCTCTGTGGCTCTCGGCATCCTGGGACCAGACCCAGGATGAGGCTGGTTCCAGAGCCCAGGCTTCAAGGGGCCTCGTGAGGAGACCAGTGGTTTCTGGGGGCCGGAGAATGGAGGATCAGTAACTGCTCACCCTCTGCCACCCAGCCCCTTCGTTAAAAGGAGGCAGCAGGACAGCAAGAAGATCCCTTATACTGTGTGGCTGAGAAAACATGCACACACAGACGTGGGCACAGGGCAGGTATGCATGCGCCCAGCAGCTCACATCAGGGCAGGTGCACACAGACCTGGAGCTACAGACAGTGGGACAGACAGGGAGACAGACAGATGCTGCTAGAGACCACACACTGACAGGCAGAGTTGGCTGCCCAGTGACATGTGGGCCCCAGAGTCACATAAGCTGTACACATAGGTATGACCCCCGTCAGGCTCAAGGTTTGGTGTGGTCTTTTCTGTCCCACTCCTGGGTCTCCTTCAAGGGGCCCTCCAGGGAGAGGCCTTACCAGCTCCATTGGCTGGGAGTCTGGGGCCCATCAAGGCTCATGGGGTTGGGTCTGACCAGACTAGGAGGCCTTGGGAGCTGGTACAGACTGAAGGCTGGTCAGGGTCAGAGAAAGGTACCCGGAAGGGAGCGGGCGGGCGGGTGGCGCCCAGGCCCGGGATGTGGTCAGGCCACAGGCAGCTGCTTCCCAAAACCAGAATAGCCCGGAGTTTACACAATCTGTACCTCAAACAATCTGGCTGCCTCCTCCCCACCAACTCTTCCCAGCTTTCCAGACCCCTCACTCCAGCCCCACTCTGAGCCCATCCTCTGATCCCTGCTATCATCCCCTTTGCCCCTTCACCCCACTCCTGGATTCTACCACTGAGGCCCCGCTTGCTGGCCTTCCAGCAAACCAACTTGTCCCGCAGACGCACTGACTGCCTGACCCTTCTCACCCCTAACTCACCTCTTGAACTCTTGTCACCCTGGGGCTCCTCCCTTGGACCTCACCCCTTTCCCTCCCTGGCATACTCTATTACCCTCCACCACTTCTAGTCCCCAGCAGGGCTGGTGATAGCAGTAGACAAGGGGAGGGCCCAGGACTGGGGATGGGAATGGGGGACCTCATGAGCCAAGTGTGGGGCTCAGTGGGAGGGCTCCTTCTGGAGTCCTACTCACACCCCTTACACAGTCCCCTGCTGTCTCCCACCCAGGCCCATCCCACCCGAGCCCATGTTGCTGCTTCCCCTGAGTGAGACAGAAACTCTCCCAGTTTCACAATCTCCTGTGGAAGCCCCCCCTCCCCAGCCCAGCCTGGGGACAGGGCACGAGGCCTGCTCTCCTCCCACAGCTTCCAGCCATGGCCTTCGTCCTGACTGCTGCCACTCTGCATGTCTGAATTACAGATTTCTTCACCAGCTACCGCCCCCCACAGACAGCCACGCCTTCAAACTTCCTGGAGCCCCCCAGCTTCAGTCCCATGGCTGACTCCCTTTTCAGCAGTGGGATCCTGGGCTTAGAGGTGCCCCCTGCCTCCTCAGGCATGACCCACCTCCCAGAGCACAACCACCTGCAGGTGAGCTCCTCCCACCCCACCCAGCCCTGCCCAGCTCAGCTGTCCACATCCAGGAGGTATTCTGGGTACTTTCTGGGTGCCCAGTCCTGTGCTTGCTTGGCCCATGGAGTGAGACTGGAGGGGGAGAAAGACCCCTGAAGGGTGAGAATCATCTGGGGAGGAAAGACCCTCGTGAAACAGAACTGACAAGATGGCTACGGGGGAGTTAGGCTGAGGGCAGGAAGAACATGGAGCAGCACTACCAAGGGCTGGGTTGCTTGTGGAATGCTTCCTGGAGGAGGGGGAGTTCTGGGCTATAGTGTACAGGTCAGGCTTGGACAGAAGAGACCAGTAGAGAGCCAGTCAGATGAGAGAAGCTCAGACGAGTGCATGGAAGTAGCAAACTGAGCGTGTGTGTTTAGGAAACACTGAATTTTGGCTCAAGAACTCCCAGACCCAATTCAGACGTTGTCTCCCTGCTGCTGGGTTAGATGCCTTTCCCCTCATTGTCAGACTTTTCAGGCACTATTGCAGTTATTGTTGAGGGGTCGCTCTGCTGGACTAGAAAGTGAGCTCCTTGCTGGAAGGGCTAGGTTTCGCTCACCACTGCATCTTCCATACTTAGCACTGTTCAAACACACCAACAGCACTGGGTAAATGAAATCCCAGTGATTGAGCAAGTGAGGGAACGAATGAGTGGATGGATGGATGGGTGTGTTGGTGAGTCAATCGACAGATGAGTTGTAGGTGGGACTAGATGCTTAAATGAGTTGGTGTATATACAGGTGGGTGAGTGCTTGCTTGGATGGATGAATGCGCTGATGAATGAATTCGTAGATGAATGGTTTGGTGGATCAACGAATGGGCTAGTGGGTGGATAAGCGGCTGGTTAATATATGGTGGATGAATGAAGGAAGTACAGATAATTGGATGAGTTGGTGAATGGGTTAGTCCCTGGTGGACTGGTGGAAAGATAGATGAGCTAGCTCATAGGTGAGAGAATGAACAGATACATGGATGGATGGATGGATGGATGGATGGATTAAATTACTTGGTGAATAAAAAAGTGTGCAGGAAGATTAATACTCTTTCTCGTGCCTAATTTGTGCATAAATGGGTTCCACTGCCTCCCCGTATTAGATTATAATTTCCATGGTATGTGTGCTGAATGACAGGGATCATTTCTCTTATCTCCCCCAGTGCCCAGTCCAGAGCTCAGCCAGGGCAGGGGGCTGCCTGGGTGGCTATAAAGGCTAGTTTTCTCCCCTGCTCTCTGTTCCCCCAACCAGGCTCCGAGCAGCTGCCCTGGCTCCCTGGACTCCAGTGCCTTCCTGAGCTCTGATTTCCTCCTTTCTGAAGACCCCAAGCCTAAGCTCCCAACCCATCCCCTACCCCCACCCCTCCACCAGTACCCTGCCCCTGCTAAAGGGCCTGGCCTTGAGCCCTGTCCCCTCCCTCTCTTCCCTTCCATGGCTCTGCCTCCTGCTGTGCTGCAAGAAGAAACTCTCTTCCCTCCCAAATCCTCCTTCCCTACTGTCCCCCCTGCTTCAAGAGTGTCCCCACTGCCTGCTCCCACAACCTTCCCTTCCACCCGACAGCCTGGCCCAGGGCCTGCCCCCGCCCCCTTCCCCATGGACCTTCTATCCTGCGGGTATCCAGAGTCCCCATTTGGGCCTCACTTCACAGTGCCCCAAGATGTGCAGCCCAGAGGCAAGCCCCCCACCCCACCTCCTAGGGGGCGGAAGCCCAGCCCTCCCACCTTGGCCCCTGGCACTGCTGGGGGCAACAGCTCCTGCCTCACACAGCTGCTCACAGCAGGTGAGATAGGAGGGGCAGGGTTGACAGAGGGAAGGATGGGAAGCCAATGTGGAAGTGGGAAGCCTATGGGTGCAGAGGGTGAAGGTTAAGGGGCAGGCTCAGCTGGGGGGCAGGGTGAACCTGGAACGGGGTGTGGGCTACTAGGAGTGGAGAGATGGGGTCTTGGGAGATGACCCCAGAGGCCCTCATAGTCTGCCTGTGCACAGCCGAGCCTGAGCATGCCCTGAAGCCACCTCTTGTGTCCAGCGCCCTCCTGCGGCCCCCAGAATCCCCGGTAAGATGGCGTGCAATGGGAGTGGGGGGTAGCCTCAGAGCTTCACCCCAACTCTCCACCCTTCTCCACCCCAGCAGGAGACGGTCCCTGAATTCCCCTGCACCTTCTTACCCCTGACTCCGGCCCCCACTCCACCCCGGCCACCTCTGGGCCAAGCCACACTGGCCCCTCCCAGGCCCCTGGTTGTCCCCAAAGTAGAGCGGCTGTCACCCCCAGCGCCCAGCGGTAAAGAGGGGTTGCAGGGATTGGAGGACACTAGAGGTTGGAGGGAGGGGAAAGAAGAGGGGGGTCGATGTATGGGGCCAGGACAAGCGGGACAGGTTAAGGGGACCCTCTCCCCTCTGTTGGTCTGTCTGTGGGTCTGTCTGTCTCTGCCACAGGTGGTGAGCGACGACTGTCTGGGGAGCTCAACTCCATCCTGGGCCCAGGGACTCCGAGGGTCCGAGTCTCTACTCCTCAGTCCATCCTGAGCAGGGGTCGTCCAGAAAACAAGGTGGCACTATCCCTGCACCCTAATATCTCTTTGCTACCCCTAAGTGCTCCCACAGTCCTTCCTAGGCTCATCCCACTTTCTGCACCCCCAAGACTGAGAACCGGCGCATCACACACATCTCTGCGGAGCAGAAGCGGCGCTTCAGTATCAAGTTGGGGTTTGACACCCTGCATGGGCTGGTGAGCACGCTCAGCACCCAGCCCAGCCTCAAGGTGAGTGCCCAACCCAGGCTGGCACCCCCAGAGCCACAGGGCCCTTCATGGACCCTCTACCTAAGACTAAATCCCAGGACCCTCAGATAGCCAGTTGCCTCTTCCTGTCCCCAAGTGTCTCAGTGGGTCCCAGTACCTGAGCCCCCACTGGCAATGCCCACAGGTCAGCAAAGCCACGACCCTGCAGAAGACAGCTGAGTACATCACCATGCTGCAACAGGAGCGGGCGGCCTTGCAGGAGGAGGCCCAGCAGCTGCGGGACCAGATTGAGGAGCTCAACGCTGCCATTAAGTAGGCGGGGACCTGCAGGTGCTAGGGCAAGGGGAGCCTGTTGCTTGACTCTCAACCCCTGACCCTCCCCATGCCCCCAGCCTGTGCCAGCAGCAGCTTCCGGCTACTGGGGTACCCATCACACACCAGCGTTTCGACCAGATGCGAGACATGTTTGATGATTATGTCCGGACCCGAACACTGCAGAACTGGAAGTTCTGGGTAGTATCCTCACTTGGCCAGCGGCAACGTGAGTGCTGCAGCCAGACCGGCTTGTGCCTAGCTCCAGACTCAGCTTCACAGGCCAGGCAGGGTTTCAGAGCTGCTCCCAGGGGAAGGGACTCTAGTTCTACACGCTCCTTCCAGGCCTCAGTATCTTGGGCAGCAGTGTTGCCAGTGATGGGCTGGATGCAGAGGGAAACTGAGGAAGGGGCTTCTGGGTAGGGGGACCGTAGCCTTGCCTACAGAAAGTCCCAGGGACAGTTTGGGACCTAAACTCTGAGTGGCATGAGTGGGCTGGTCCCTAGGGAAGACATGGAATCATTCACCCCATTACCTGGTCAAGCTCTTGACTGAGCCAGGGCAGGAAGCCCGGGGATGGGGGATGGCCCAGCTCAGAAGGGCCGTGGAGGAGCTGGGGGAGGGGTTTGAGCGCTGCAGGATGGGAGAGCCGGTGGCTGCAGTGGGGGTCCTTGGGGTTCAAGGCTTCACAGTTGCCAGGCCTTTTCCCTGGTTTGGGCCAGATGCCAGGGCTACATGTGAGGTGGGTGAGGATACTGGCTGGACAACAGGCCTGCTCCTTGACCTGAGCCAGTTCAGCATCCTCATCCGGCCTCTGTTTGAGTCCTTCAATGGAATGGTGTCCACGGCCAGCTTGCAGAGCCTTCGTCAGACCTCGTTGGCCTGGCTGGATCAACACTGCTCCCTGCCTGCTCTCCGGCCAAGTACGTGAGCCAGCTGCCTGCCCAGTGGGATGTCTAGGCCTCAGGGCAGAGGATTCCACTCTGCCCAGACTCCAGGTTCAGCCTGCCTTCAAAAGAGCCTAGGGTTTTGGCCATCCCACCATGCTCCAGGACACCTACAGACAGCCTTGCGAACTAGCATCTCCCCCTACCCTTTTGTCTTCAGCATCCAAGGGCGGGGCCCTGACCCCAAGAGGTGTCTCTCTCTCTCTTTCTCTTTTCTTAGCTGTTCTGAACTCCCTCCGCCAGCTGAGCACATCTACCAGCATCCTGACGGACCCAGGCTGTATAGCGGAGCAAGCCACACGGGCAGTCACAGAGGGCACCCCTGGCAAACTGCTATAGTGCTGACCAGACCCCGCCATTCACTCAGTTGCCTTGGGGCTACTTTCCTTGTGCATAAGGTTCTCCTTCCTGCCCCAGGCCCTGGCTGTTCAATTTCCTGAGAGTGAAGCAGAGTCCTAGCCCCTTTCCTACCTGCTGGAAGCCAGGAAGAACTGAGTTCCAGTCTCTGCTCTGCCAGTAACAAACACTGTGACCTAGGAGACTCATGCTCCCTCTTTGGACTTCCATTTTCCATTCTGCAAAAAGGGGGTAGGGAAGCTTCAGCCAGTAGATGATCCCAAGGCCTCAGCAGCTGTGACACTTGGGGGCCTAAATTGGCAACAGGGAGCTTGAAGGAGGGAACGGGATAATCCTGTTTCACTGTCACTCCTGTCTGCTCCCCAACAAGGAGGGTGCAGGCCTGTTTCTGAGCAGAGAAACAAGAAAGGAGGTTCCCTTTCTCTGTTTCTTCACTGGTAACCTGGGGGGCTGCAGGCCTGGGAAGAGGAGGCCAAGTTCTGATCCCAGGAGGGCGCATAACAGGGGAGTGGCCAAACCAAAGCAGGCATCTTGTGCGTGCGTGTGCGTGTATGCATGTGTGTGGGTTTTGTAAAGAATTCTTGACCAATAAAAATTAAAACTGCTGGGGACTGTTGGTGTATCTTGCTCTGGGATGGAGAGTCACTTGGCAGTGGGCAGTGGCCTTGGAAGGACCTTAGCTTTTCCTCTGAGCTGGAAAGCCACTGGAGGGTTTTGACTAAAGGTGGGACAAGATCAGATGTTCACTTCTGAACAGGATCCCTCCGGGTGCTGAGTTAAGAATAGGCTGCTGTAGGGCAATGGTGGGAGCAGGGCAGCCAGATTTAGACTGTTGCTGTCATCCCGGCGAGCGATGACACACGTCCCGGAAATCCTCCCTCCGTGGCCAGGAGAGGGTTCAGAGAGGCTCGCCCCTTTCCAAGTTGGAAGAGGGCAGAGTTAGTGAATCAAGGAGCAAAAGTGACAGGGCCATTCATCGGAACCACCCAGGAGAACGTGCTCCTGCACGTCCCCCTGTGCAAAACGTGCAAGCGGACTGGGTGGCTGCTTGGCTGGGTTGTCTCGGAAGGAACTGATACTTCACATGGAGTTGGGGTAAAAGGCCCCAATGCTTCATTGATCCTTTCATTGATCCATTTAGCAAATACTCCCTGAGTGCCGACTGTGCACCACGCGATGGTCTTGGCTCTTGGGATTCTGTTCACCGCTGCACTCCTCTCCTCGGGGAGCTGACTGTTCAGGCCTGGCAAGTCCGAGTCCTCTCACATCTCAGGACTTCTGGAGGCATTTGCAGGATATAAACACAGCCTTCTGTGAGCTTTGCCCTTTCCTCATTCATGTAGAATAATAACAATAACGGCACATCAATCCAGTGTTTGCTACGTGCCAAGTGCTATTCTACATGCTTTATGTATATTAACTTGCTTAATCCCTACAATACCTACATTTACAGGCCTATTGTGAGGATTTCAAAGTAAATATAAGCCCTGGCCCGGTAGCTCAGTTAGAGCATTGTCCCAATACACCAAGGTTCAGGGTTTGATCCCCAGTCAGGGCATATGTAAGAATCAACCAGTGAATACATAAGTAAGTGGAACAACAAATCTCTCTCTCACTCTCTCTCTCCCCTTCCTTCCCTCTGTCTCTTCCTCTCTCCCTTCCTTTCTCTAAAATTAATTTTAAAAAGTTTTAAAAAGCCCTGGCTGGTGTGGCTCAGTGGATTGAGCTCTGGCCTACAAAGCAAAGGGTCACTGGTTTGATTCCCAGTCAGGGCACATGCCTGGGTTGCAGGCCAGGTCCCCAGTAGTAGGCACGCGACAGGCAACAACACACTGATATTTCTCTGCCTCTCTTTCTCCCTCCCCTCTGTCGAAAATAAATAAATAAAATCTTTTTAAAAAGTTTTTTTTAAAGAGTAAATATAGGGTCCGGCACAAATAACATCCCTTTTTTATTATAAAATCTTTTTATTACAAAATCATCAGCACGTAATTCTGTAACATAACAATATCACACTCAAACACACCATATGACATTTTAGGTGAAATGTTTGAGTTAAAACCATAAATTATTGCACCCATATTATTACCCTACCAACCACACTTAAGCAGGCGTGACTTCTGCCGGACCCTGTACATATAAAGCACAAGAGTGCCAGGCAAAGAACACTACATATGTAAGGGTTATCATTATCACCCCCACAGATGGAAAATTGAGGCACAGAGAGGTTAACTAGCCTCAGGTTGTACGCTTAACGAGGTGCCCACCCAGACTGCCTGACTCCAGGCTCTGCTTTTAGCCACTTCTCCCTACCGCGCGGTGACAGGCGCACCCAGCCTGGGAATGCTGTTGGCCGCTGCAGACCACGGCTTGAAGCGGCTCTTTGAAAAGGTAAAACCCTGGCGGGTGGCACTATGTGGTTTTCACCCACTCATAACCCACCAGGGAGATCTCCGTAAGACATCCCCTTGATTCTGTGTTCTCTTCTAGATGCCACCCTCCTTTGAGAGAGTCGTCTTGCTCTCCCTTCTCCCCTCCCACTTTACCCAGCTGCCTGCCTTTGGGCTCCTCTTCCCACCTTCCACCCCAGCCTCACTCCTGCACTGGCTCCTTCACTCAGGCCCCTTGACTCCCTCATGGCCAAACCCAATGACCACTCTGCATGCTCTTCTTGTTTTCCCCCCAGGCCCTCAGACCATCTTCCTGAATCACTCTTTGGAATCCCACATTTTTGCCAGCCTCTCCTTCCTCTTGCCTGACAGTGCCTTCCTGCTGCGGGAGCCTCCTCCTCCGCCCACCCTTTTCCCTGGCCCTCTTCTCTCTCACTATGAAAAGTTCCAGGCAATGCCATACCCTCTGCCTCCCTCCTGAGGACCCTCTGCCCTGTATCTCTCTTGCTGTCCCCCCAGAGCTACATAACCACATATCTGACTGCTACCCTGACCCCTCCCTCTTAATGTTCCACAGCTCCCTTAACCTTGAAGGAGTCAAACAGAACTCATCATTCCTGAGACTGCCTCATGGTCTTCCCCCTCGAATCTGGTCCTCTCCATGTGCTCTACATGCCCAGGAAAGGTGCCACCATTCAGACACTTGTGCAAGCTGCAGCCATCCTTGGCTCCTCCTCCCCACACCCCACTACCCTATGGTATCTCTTACCAAGGCCTGGCCAGCTGACGTTGTAAGCATCCATCTCCACAGCCACCACCCTGGTCCAACAGAACATCGCCTTTTGCATGAGCCTTCTTCCTGTGTTCCTTACAACTGCTTTTCAAATATAAATGTGCATTTGAATAATTGGGGGAGGAGGACTTTTAAAAATCTTAGTGACCAGGTCCAGTGTGAACTAAATTAAATCAGAATCTCTGGCTGTGGGATTTAGACATCAGCACCTTTTAAGGTGATTCCAATATGCAGCCAAGGTAAGAACCACTGTAATAGAGGCTTTGAGCTACAAATTATATATGTCTGGGGCTCAAGTTAGTTTACTCTGGTTCTTAAACTTTAATGTGCATCAGACATCATCACTCAGCAAGCTTATTAAAATACAGATTGCCAGGTCCCCCCTCCAGAGTTTCTGAGTCAGCAAGTTTGGGATGGAATCTAAAAATTTGCATTTCTAATAATGCTGTGTCTGGGGCCCCAACCTTGCAAATTACTGCTTAAACCATGATGAAATTGATCATTTCACCTAACACAGACCAGAGGCAGGGAAGGCTCCAATGCTTCTTTGGCTCCTGCTTCCCCCTGATGACTCCAGGTTTTTGAACAGATGTTCGAGGTGCTTTGTGACTGGGCCCTGCTACCCCTGCAGCCTCATTTCTTTCCACAGCGACCCTCCCTTCAATTCCAAGGGGTCTTGAAAGTCCAGTGGTTCCTGGGATGCATCATTCTGCTTTGCCTTTAAAAGACCTGATCAGCCCATGAGGGGGGCAGGCCTTAACTTTTTTAAAATAATTTTTTAATTTTTCAATTTGAGTCAACATACAATATTATATTAGTTTCAGGTGTGTAATCCAGTCATCAGACCATTATATAACCTACTAAGTGATCACCCCCATAAATCTAGTACCAATGTGACACCATAGTTATTAAAATATTATTAGCTATATTCCCTATGTTGTGCTTGACAATTCTGTAACTAGCAATTTGTACTTCTTAATTCCTTCACCTTTTCCCCCCAACCCCCCTCCCATCTTTTGAAAACCTAGCCCCCAACCCCCTCCTCCTTGGGCAACCACCAGTTTGCTCTGTGTCTGAGTCTATTTCAACTTTGTTTATTTTGTTTTTTTAGATTCCACACATCAGTGAAATCCCATGGTCCTTATCTTTCTCTGACTTTTTTCACTGAGCATAAGACCCTCTAGGGCCATCCATGCTGTCACAAATGGTAGGAATTTGGGTTTTTTTTATGGCTGATATACAATAATATTTTGTTGTATATATGTACCACAGATTTTTTACCCACTTGCCTATTGATGGGCACTTGGGTTGCTTCCATAGTTTGGCATTGTAAATGATGCTGCCACGAACACAGGGGTGCATATATTCTTTAGATGTAATATTGTGGGTTTCTTCAGGTAAAGCCCAGGAAGTGGAATCGCTGGGTCATAAGGAGGCCTAGACTTTGCCGTCTCCCTGTACGTACCCCTTCCTACCGAATGCTTTCCTCCGACCCCGTCTGCAGCGCTCGCTCAGCCAGGCCACCACAGTCACTCCCCTCTGCACAGGAACCAGTTACTTCTTCCTCTACACCAGGGGTGTCCATCCTTTTGGCATCTCTGGGCCACACTAGAAGAAGAAGAGTTGTCTTGGGCCACACACTAAAAACACAAACACTAACGAAAACTGATGAGGAAAAAAGAGGTCCATGCATAATTTTTGTGATACCCGCCATCACAGATAAGCAAAAAGTGCTTACATAATAACCCTAATTATGCAGCGGCCCGTTCAATACTCTTTTAAAATTGTTGAGCAGGTCCCAGGTTTGTGGTCACTAATGAAGAAAATGTATGTATCTAAGTAATAAAATTTAGTATGAAACTTAGTAGTAAAACTAAGTAATATTTTAAGTAAATTTATGATTTTGTGTTGGGCCGCATGTGGCCTGCAGGTTGGACCCCTGCTCTACACCTTTGCTCACGCCTTGTTTCCCACCTAGAATCCCTCCTGGACTATGCTTCACCTGTTTAACTGTCCACCTCTAAAGGTACAGCCAGGTCTTGCTACCCCTCAAAATCCACTGACTGATCTCCCTCCCTGATCTGCTCAGCTTTGACAAATCCTGCTTTGTGTCATTGCTTACACTTCCGAATGTTGGCCTTGGCTTCCAACTGGGCTTGAGGACAGAGCAAGACCTTACTTACCACAGCCCAGCCGTGTGGTGGGAGGAGTATGGATTAGGAATGTAGCAGACACAAGTTTGACTCTGGTCTCTATCCTCACTCACTTCCTTGTTGACCTTGGGTAAGTTGCTTGACGTGACCCTAGTTTTTTTCACCTGTTTAACATCATTTCATAGCATCTTAAAGGTCTATAAAGATCAACTGAACTCATGATGTGAAAGAATCTTTTATCTGTGACTGGGCTGTACACAGATGACGCCTACTCTTGCTTCTCTCTGTCCCCCACGTCAGTAGATTGGAGTCATAGACCTGCATGTGTACCCAGGTTCACTCCTTACCCGTGTAACCTCCAAGAAGTCACTTAATGAGCACCTCCAGAGCATCAGTCTTCTAATCTGCGGGATGAGAACATGAGAAGATTAAGTGAAACGCAAAGCTCTTGGATGAAGAAATACCTTGCCACCCTGGCTGGTATGGCACAGTAGACTGAGTGCTGGCCTACAAACCTAAAGGTTGCCTGTTCGATTCCCAGTCAGGGCACATGCCAGGCCAGGCCTGGAGTTTGGAGCGTGCAAGAGGAAACCCGTTGATGTATCTCTCCCTCATGCATCGATGTTTCCTTCTTTTTCTCCCTCCCTCTAAAAAAAAAACAAAGTCACATGCAGAATGCTTAATAAGTTAAATTCTTCTTAAAAGTACAGCTTTGTCTCTAGGTGGTAGAGAAAGTGGTTCTTGGCTGGGCCTACGGTTCGAAAAAGCAAGGTTGGTTGGTTAGAGCATCATTCTGATATACCAAGGTTGTGCGTTTGATCCCCAGTCAGGGTAAATACAAGAAACAATGACTGCATAAGTAAGTTGAACAACAAATTGATGAAATTGATGTTACTCTTCCTTTCTTTCTCTCCCCCTTCCTCTCTCTAAAATCAATAAATAAAAAATAATTTTAAATAAAGCAAATTAAGGTCAGTTGGTTAGAGCATTGTCCTGATACACCAAGGTTGTGGGTTTGGTCCCCAGTCGGGGCACGTGCAAGAAACAACCAAGGAATGCATAAGTAAGTGGAACAACAAATCAACATTTCTTTGTCTATTTCTCTCTCCCTTTCTCTCTCTCTCTAAAATCAATAAACAGAAAATAACTTTTTAAAAAAGCAAATTAAGGTGGAAAAGCCCCAGGATGCTCTGGACACTCCCTCCAGCCCTCCCTACCCCACTGCCCACAGCTTTGTTGACGCCAGTGCGCTCGCTCCCGCACACGGGACAAAAGGGAAGGAAATAAGGCAGCTCCATTTGCTCTCTGACTACATCTGCTTCCTCAACAAGTCTGTGCGTGTGGGTGTGTCTGTCTGTCACCTAGTGTCTGCAGCAGCCTCTCCCCTCAGGCGGACTTTTTAAAGACCAGAGGGTCTGCATTGTCAGGAGAGGCTCCCTGGTGGACATGGAAATATTTGAATCATGAATCTCTGACCCTGGTACTTCCACTTGCTGTGGGTTTCAGGGCTGGGAGGCCCAAAGAGCATGCCTGTTCTGGAACTATTCCTTCTCCATCTAGTTCAAATTCTATTAGGCTTTCAGAATATCATCCTTTGGGCTGAAATCTGAATAAGATGTATAGATTGTATCAATGCCAGTTTCCTGGTTTTGCTATTACAATATATTTATGCAAGATGTTACCATTGGGGGAAACTGGGTGAAGGGTATACGGAAACTTCCCGTTCATTTTTTCAACTCCCCGTTAAGTTTTAATTATTTCAAAATAAGAAATGTGTGGTTAAAAAAAATAGTCTTTTCAATTTCCTCTCCACTCCCTTGACCACCCTTAAGTCCAGGCTCTTACCAACCCCTACTGGATCCTAGCAAACACCTCCTGGTTTTCTAGAGAAAAGGGGAGGGAGGGAGGAAGAGGGAAAGCAACATGGAGGTGTGGTTGCCTCGCACCAGCCCTGACCGGGAATGGAACCAGCGACTCTGGTTCGCGGGTTCCAGCACTCAATCCACTGAGCCACAGCAGCATCCATCCTTCCTTGCTGAGGCTGTTTCACACTCTAACTCCAGGACTACCTTTTCTCTTCTCCATTAACAGTCAACGCTCCTCTGAATTCCCTGATGCCCATAAAACATTCCCCTAAAGGCCAGGACCCGCCCCTTGGGACCCTCAAATGGACAGGCCCCGCCCCTCCAGAGGGCTGAATGGTTAGGCCCCGCCCCGCGTGCGTGCGTCGCCCCGCCACGACGCTCAGGCGCCTGCGTAGCCGGAGGCTGAGGTGGCAGCATCCAAGCCAACATGGAACTACCACAGATGCCGGAGCTGATGGGTCTGTCGCTGTTGCTCGGGCTGCTGGCCCTGATGGCGACGGCGGCGGTAGCGCGGGGGTGGCTACGCGCAGAGGAGGAGATAAGCAGCCGGTCCGCCGGTTAGTGGGGCCATGGCGAGCAGGGGTAACCAATGGGGACCTCGCTTCCGACCGGCAGTCTGGGCCCGCGGGGGTGCTGGGTCCCTCCCCCAGCATCACTTTCTTCTCTTGTGGTATGAGCTTCGCTTTTCGACAAGAGATGCTGCCTGGCCCGTCTGGTCGCGCCCCTTCGGGAAGAGTCTTTAGAACCTGGGTCCCCATCTGCGGCTTCCTCGGTGCCACTTTGCCGTTTGAGTCTCAGCTTGTCTCCGGGGTTGCTGCGAGGTGGCTTCTAAGCTCCCAAGCGCGCTATTTATTCGTTATTTTATGAAGATGGGCGGGGAGGTGAGGGAGTGACGGACCGACATTCACTTGTGAGC
This sequence comes from Desmodus rotundus, assembly GCF_022682495.2. Taxonomy (NCBI): domain Eukaryota; kingdom Metazoa; phylum Chordata; class Mammalia; order Chiroptera; family Phyllostomidae; genus Desmodus; species Desmodus rotundus. The sequence goes on along the minus strand of NW_026527307.1, from coordinate 19,192 downwards.
ACCCTGAGTAGTTCCTTGATGTATTGTGTACCTACTATCTCAATACGGGTCTTTTCCTCTGGGGAGTCCACTCCGGGGTAATGGAGAAGAACAGCTAAAAGTATTAGCGAAAATATACAGTGTTATACGTTTCCTAGAAGAGGTCAGTACTGGAAACAGGAAACCCTGTGGCGAGAGTGGGCAGGCCTGCTTTTTTGGTGGGGGGGGGTGCGTGTCCAGAAACCTTCACTGATTGTAGGCAACACGTGAGATGCGGTCTTAAAGCATAGATGTGTAAGAGTTTGCCGGGAGGCCAAGGAAGGAAGAACATTCCTGACAAAGGCACTATGCACAAGGCAGGGAGCCCTCAACATCATTTGGTATGACTTTAGTGGGAGGGGAGAGATGAGGCTGGAGAACTGAGCAGAGGGCAGACTGTGGCCATCTTTGTACTTGGTCCTCAGGGGGGTTTTTCCTGTAGGAATTGAGGAGTGAGGAGGCAGCGATCTAACACATGCCCACGTGGTGCCTGGCCCAATTCCCAATTAAATCAGCTATTTTATGCCGAAATGACCTGCACCGTTTGTGGTGCAGGGTAACTCAATGCGTGTTAACTGCCTCTCATTCCTCAGTTTTCTCTGAGTCCTTTGGGCCTTTAACACTTGTCATTTTGTGTATATTATCAAATTCTCACAACTTCAAGGAAACCAAGGCCCAAAGCAGTTAAGTAACTTACCCAAGGTTGGGGCTGCCGGGTTTGGTTGTGCACATTATTCTCTGTGTAGGGGTGTCTGGCCAGGGAGCTGCACTCTGGCCATGCTGTGCACCCACTGAGCTGTGCTGGCCCAGACAGGGCGCCTTTTCTGATTTGCACTGAGGTGCTGTGTGGACTAACAGCAGGCAGCCTCCTCAAGATCACAATCCAAACCCAAGTCTGATTCCAGAGCTTCTCTTTTTGCCTGCATCAGTCTCTTGTTGAGGACAGGGTCCACATCTGGTCATCTCTTGTTGCTCCTCTCAATGCCTGGCCAACTACAGGGAGTAAGTAAATGCTTATTGAGTGAGTAGTGGAATGGATGAATGATATGGCCCTTCCTTATAGGCCAAAAAGCAAATGGATTTCCACTTGACAAGTCCTCAAAATCAAAGAAGCAGAAACAGCAACAGCGTATTCGCAAGGAGAAGCCTCAACAACACAACTTCACCCACCGGCTCCTGGCTGCGGCCCTGAAGGTACATACACGGGTACCATGCATACACACATACAACACAGACTTTTCCTTTGTGGTATTCTGTGCACATTACAGACCCCGTGGTGTCTGACCACAGTCAGTCTGGATGCCCCATTCTGTGCCTTCTCACCACATCCCGTCGGCACCTTGCTATCAGTCCAGGCAACTGGGCCCTGAAGTCACGGCTGCACGTTGGCGTTCCCCTTCTGCCCAGGGGGTTCCTGTTCACATGTGCAACCTTTCCCCCTAGAGCCACAGTGGGAACATATCTTGCATGGACTTTAGCAGCAATGGCAAATACCTGGCCACCTGTGCAGATGATCGAACCGTCCGCATCTGGAGCACAAAGGACTTTCCGCAGCGGGAGCACCGCAGCATGAGAGCCAACGTGGAGCTGGACCACGCCACGCTGGTGCGCTTCAGCCCTGATTGCAGGTGGGAAAGTATGGAGCCTTAGGTTTGCCTGTAGAAGCATAGCTTGAGGCTTATGGCCTTCCCATACATCGTTTGGGATAGTGAGGGGGGACTCAAGGTCCCCCTTGGGGTAGCAGAAAGAGAGTGTCCAGACAGACTGAGTGCTGCCTGGGGCTCCCTAGAGGGCTAGGCAGTTATATAGCAAGGAGGTAGCTTGGGAAGTACCAAAGTCTGGCTTTCAGATTAGTCTTGGAAGCTATAATGATTTTCTAAGCCTTAGAAAGAAACTAAAGGAACAAAAACTATTAGAGTTCTATTTAGTGGGAAGGTTTAGATTTTGAACCAAGGGGTTAAGTTAGAACACTAGACTATAGGGCATGAGGGGAGATCTTGACTTCCCTTAAAATCTATTGTAGCATAGGACCTGGCTCACACAGGGTCCCCGTCTGAATGAGTGTGTGACTGACTTGTCTGCTCCTTGTCTTCAGAGCCTTCCTTGTCTGGCTGGCCAATGGAGAAACTCTCCGTGTCTTCAAGATGAGCAAGCGAGAGGATGGTGGATACACCTTCACGGCCACCCCAGAGGACTTTCCTAAAAAGCACAAAGCACCTGTCATCAACATTGGCATTGCTGACACAGGTAAGAGGCATTCAGAGGGTGGAGCTTGCCTAAGGCAGGAGGGAATGGCTCTAGTTATAAATGCTGAATGAGTTAACGCTGCCTCTCAGCATTTTGCTCAGCCTCAGCTTGATAAAGGGACTCTGGCTCTGTGTTTCCCTGGAGTCTGGGAGCCATAGTAAATCCCCAGGTAAGGCAGGTAAGAGCCACATTCTTTAGCAGTCTTTATCTGCGTTGACCCTTGGCCCGGGAGGGGAGCATGGGTACTTTGGGCAGCAGTGGCTTTCATATGTGTCTCATTGAAGATTGACACTTGGTCAGGTAATTGACCTCAGCTTATGTCACTCCCCTCCCTCCTCAGGAAAGTTCATCATGACCGCTTCCAGTGACACAATTATCCTCATTTGGAATCTGAAAGGTCAGGTGTTGTCTACCATTAACACCAACCAGATGAACAATACACATGCTGCTATATCCCCTTGTAGCAGGTGAGGAAGGAGGGACTTTGGCATCTGGGATGGGTAAAGGTTGGGGCTGGGGGCTAGGGACAGAGCAGTGAACCAGCTACAGGTAGTGGAGGGAGCATACAGTGTGGAATCAGGACACCTAGATTTAAGTCCTTAGTCTCTATTTCTTCATCTGTAGTTTTTCAAAGGTTGAGTTGGGGTACTGTGTATCTTATAGCATGGTTTTGTGGATGAACGGAGATCATGTGTATAAAAGCACTTTTAAAAGATGGTGTCATTTAGATATAAGATTAAATTTCTTAAGGAAGAGGCTTAATAGGTTTGCAGAAATAAGATGCCCTTAAAATTAACTTTTAAAGGAACTCGGGTTGTATGACAGGTTTGTGGCCTCATGTGGCTTCACCCCAGATGTCAAAGTTTGGGAAGTCTGCTTTGGGAAAAAAGGTGAATTCCAAGAGGTTGTACGAGCCTTTGAACTGAAGGGCCACTCGGCAGCTGTCCACTTCTTTGCCTTCTCCAATGACTCCCGAAGGTGAGTGAATTCTCTCTGATTTCTTACCAGTGGCTCTCAGCCCCTCTTGGTAACAAGGGTCTTTCTGCCTATCTCTGCAGTAGCCATGAACTGGGTGGGGTGCCTGACCCTCAGCAGGAAGTAGACATAGTAATGGAGTTGGCTTCCTAGTTGGAGCCCTTAGTGCTGTCCCAGTGCCCTCTCTTCCAGGTGTGTTGACGCCAGAGCTGTGATTTTTCCATGCTGCAGGATGGCCTCTGTCTCCAAGGATGGTACGTGGAAACTGTGGGACACAGATGTGGAGTACAAGAAGCAGCAGGACCCCTACTTGCTGAGGACAGGTCGCTTTGAAGAGGCAAGCAGCATGCTATGCCGCCTGGCACTCTCCCCTGATGCCCAGGTCTTAGCCTTGGCCAGTGGCAGCAGCATTCATCTCTACAATACCCGGCGGGGTGAGAAGGAGGAATGCTTTGAGCAGGTCCATGGGGAGTATATCACTGACTTGTCCTTTGATATCACGGGCCGGCTTCTGGCCTCCTGTGGGGACCGGGCAGTGCGGCTATTCCATAACACCCCCGGCCACCGGGCAGTGGTAGAGGAAATGCAGGGCCTCCTGAAGCGGGCCTCCAATGAGAGCACCCGCCAGAGGCTGCAACAGCAGCTGACCCAGGCCCAGGAAGCCCTGAAGAGCCTGGGTGCCTTGAAGAAATGACTCTAAGAGGGTGCAGCAGGAAGGATCTGGCCTGCTGCTGCCACCACTGCTGCTACTTTTCTTCCCAGGTACTCCCCAACTGGAAGCCTTTTGAAAGGAGTATCCTGATTTTTTTTTAATGGTGACCCTTCCTTTTTCCCATTGAAGCCGTTCTTACCTACTTAGATCCTTCGCTTCTTGCTGGTTGTGACTCCTGGCCTTACTTGACCTCCCAGGGTAATGACCAAGGTGTTTTTTCCTGGGCCCAAAGGGTGGATGGAATCTGTCTTCACTGGGCACTGAGGAGAGTGGTAAATAGAAGAGAAGGGGAACATGGTCTTTGACCTTGTGGCAGCACACCCTGATACCCAGAGAAGTTTAAATTGTGGAGGCAAAATCTAAAGAATGCTCAAGTACTAACCAGCAGCATTGCAGGGGTGGAGACTGGGATATCTTACAAATGCATGACTGTGGTATGGGTAAGGAAAAGGCTAGGCTGAGTCCAGGCAAAGTAGATAACACCATCAAAAAGGAAGGGATTTCATTCTGTGCCTCCCTTTTCTTATTTGTAAAATGAAGAATAATCTTTTGACCTCACAAAGGCATTGAGGGGATGTGAAAGTAAAAAGTCCTTAGATTTGAAAGAAAAGTAGAGTAGTAACATGTTACCTGTTATCCAGTGTCATTTATTAACTACTGTGTAAAAGAGGGTCTCAAACACTGTAGTTAGAAACTAAAGTAGAAAGGGAAAAACACATCCGTTGGGAAGGTGAAGTTTCTGGGATCATACACTTCGTATCTGGTACTGCTTTAAGTTGTGTGGAGGAATCGTAGAATCCCACAGTGAAGTCTTCTCTTTCAGGAGGTTAGAGGTCCATTACACATTTGAGTGCCCAGCCTGCCCAGCACATACTTACACTGTAGATAAGTATGAATAAGACATGATCTCTGCCATCAAAGATGGCTAGTAGGAGAGTGGTACACTTGTCTATCGAGTGCTTAATATTTACTATTAAGTGCTTTTTGTTGGTTTATTCATAGCTATAGAAGGCGCTTATAAAAGTCGAGGTAAGAGGATTGAACCAGGTCAGAGGCAGTGGATATGAAGATGAAGTTCAAGGGATAGAGTTGATAAGAGATTACGTATTTAGCAGTTTGAATGCTTGGATTGGAGGACTGTTTGAATGTGGGAGGTAAAGGAAGACTTGAGTCTAGGTAAAATTTATTCATCCAGAATCAGATTCTTGTTTCTTCTTAAAACGGGGACCTCCCTTACTCACCCCCAGTTCACATAAATGTTTGAACAAGCCACAGCCTTAGTGTTACCCTTAATTACTCCCTTTCATTACTCCCTCTGCCCCACTACCCCTACTACCAACCACTTCACCAAAAAATTTTGGTTACACTCCAGATTATATTATATCCTGAATCTGCTGCTTCTCTCCATTTGTTCTGTTACCATCCTGGTCCTGGCCACTGTCATCTACTGGATACTATAGCTTCCTCATTGGTTCCTTTGCTTCTTTTCTTGCTTCATTAAATCACTTTTCCACATAGCAGAGTGATCTTTTGAAAATGTAAACAAGATCACATTACTCCCCAGTTAAAACCTTTCAAAGGCTTCCTTGTCACACTTGGAATAAAATCCAAAATGCTCACCATCGCCCACAGGGTCATAAGTAATCTGGCTTCTTCCTTGTGTGTTCTTTTTACCACTGTCCCAGCCGCCCCAACCTTGCTGTTCCTCAGCCAAGCCAGGTTATTTCCAGCCTCAAGGGGAACTTGTGTCTATGCCGTTCCCTATGCTTGGAAGCAGTTTTCTTTTCTGTTGGCTGAGTTGTCGTGCTTGTCACAATTCAGGTCTCAGTTTCAGTTAACACTTCAGAGAGAAGGTCCCTAACCACCCAATATGAAGTAGCCTTTTCCACCAATCACATCACATCCATCATATTAGTGCATTTTATTTATTTTATATTTCATAGTGCTATCCGAAATTATCTTGTTAGGATATGTTCGCTTCAGGGGGTTCAGTTTAAATGCTTATGGATGTCACGTGGGTAACGTAAATGCACGAACTGAATGTCTTCTGGGTGTGAGACAGTAGGAAATGGTAGGGACTGAAGTGATCTCTAGAGGGCATGTGTCCTGGGTAAGGGGCAGGGTTGGCTGCTGCTTATTATTCAGGAATCCAGCAGAAGTTCCCTGTTTCAGAGAAGCTAGAAGTTGGCAGTTTGTAATAAAAAAAAAAAAATTAAGCACTGTATGGACCAAACAAAACACTAATGTGGGCCAGATGCAGCCCACCAGTTCTCTCAATTGGCAGCTTCTGGATTGTTCATTAACCCACTGGAAGGTGAGCTCCACAAAGGCAGAATCCTTGTCTTCCTGATTTGCTCTGTATCCCAAGCACAATACCTGGGCAGAAAAAGCCCTCAGTAAACGAACTCAGACCAGCGCATTTGACAGGAAGTTCAGTACCCTCCGTGAGTATCTTCCCACTCTTGCTTTCCACTGTGGTTTTATGTTCCTAATAACAGATTTCTGATTGGAAATGCTATAAACATGGGTCCTGGTGAATACTGGCTTTCTGATTGTCAGAAGAATGAGACTAAAACTCCTCCTTGCATATCTGCTTGGCTCTGGCATTCCTCATTGTGAAGTGTTGAGTTACTGAAGTCAGAAGTCTTCAGTTTTGGTTTCAGCTGGATCACGGACTGATTTGAGACCTTGAGCAGATAGACCACTGACTACTCGGAGTTTGTTTCCTTCTGTAAAATGGGAATAAATCCTGTCCCTGTGTTTCTGGTGAGCTGAGTGAATGCACTACAGAAAAAGTGATTATAGAGACTTTGTGAGGACAGGAAGCTCCTTTCACTAAAAATGAGCCTGCTTCTCTTGTAAGCATGGGGAAGCTACCTGGTTATTCATGTAGAACAGAGACTGCTGTGTTATTTTGATCAAAAATCCTTGTGTATGAAGGCAGCATAATATTTTAATATTACTATTTCAACTTCTGTGGGTTTGAAAATTTTCAAAATAAAAAGTTGGGGAAATGTTAAAAATGGTGGTATACAGCCTATTTTATCAGTTATAAAAAATAAAAATATTTAAACTGCAGTTTTCATCAAGGTAATTATATTCATATTTAAATGATTGTTCTGTAATTAGAGATTATAGGAGGTAAGTAGGAAGCACATACTGATGTGGTATCAGTGATGGTAGGTTATTTCATGTAGTGCTAGATAGACCCAACACTGTCCTAAATTGGCCTCATACCTAGAAACAATAATTTGGGGATTCATGTACTCTTAAAAAATTCCAAGAATAGGGATCTTTCTTGTGAGCACGACTTGGTTTCAGCCCACAGCTTTTCAGGTGGAGGCCCACAGATGGACACAGGTTGGCATTGTAGAAGCAGCCACACAAACTGAAAGCGTGATTCATACACACAAAATTGTGAATGTCTTCTGAGATCATGACTGCATTTCCAAGTCTTTGTTTTGGGCTACAAACTTCCAGAGCTCAGGGCAGTTGGAAAACGAGTGTGGTTTCTACTTGCTTTCTGTTTGGTATACAAACCCAACTTGAGCCTATTTGCGTTTTCTTGATCACTTTAATACTGGCTAATGTTGAGTGCTAAGCATTTAATCCCTACCAACTTGCTACTGGTTTTGCCTCAGCCATTCTCCCAGTAAACACGTGTTCTTATTTGGTGAACTACCGCTTCCCTGACTCTTGATCCATGTGGTTTATAGAGGATAGACCCAGATGCTCCGTAGTGGGTGTATAACAAATCAGCAGATCCCTGGACTTGGCCAGAACTTTAGAAAAGTGAAAATACCTTTCATTTTCTGCTGGGATTGCTTAGTAAGTAAGATGTAAGCTTGTTATGTGTAGTCCTGCCTGAGAATGAAGCTAACACAGGAAAATAGGGCCCAAGTTGTAGAGAGATCACATGTTGAGGATACTGTTTAGACTGGCAGATTCAGGCAAGCCTGAGGTTTCCACCACTAGAGTTGTCAGTTGCAAAGCAGTAAGTTCCTGTGTATGATTAAGTCAATTTGAATATGGATACTCTGACTTGCAACCAAAAAAGCTTTAACATTAGTATTATTAGTAAACTGTCCAAGGCACAGCCAATAAATGGCATTCCCTGATAGTTAAATTTAGGCCTGTCTGGTACTAAGTTACATACCTTTAACTACCAGGTCCATCCCCAGAGGCAAGAATACAAATGGAGGCCCATATGCCACATCTTAATATCTAAAAGTTATAAATCAAACTAAGCTAAAATACACTCTATCCTATCTTGATAGGTACAACATCCTGGAAGGCCAAGTTTGAATTTAAAATTCTCAAAACTCAGGCCTGCCACAATATGGTGTCAAAGCAGGCCATCCCATGGTCAAGGCCTGTTTGTCTTTTGTTCCTACCTGCTGCTTTTCCACATTGCAAAGGATACCCCAGCCCGCACCTCCCAGGTGCCATCATATCCCTAAAAGCCCCTCACCACGTGATCCTTAATGGTGTGCACATGGCAGCACTGCCTCTGTAGGAATGGACCCAGGGAAGGCTCACAGGCCCCGTAAGCAGTTTTGGTTCTGTTGGTGCAGGGATTCCAAGGTCTTGGGTGCCTGGACCATGGTCTCGTGGGTGAAGTGACAAGCTGAATGAGTGGTCCTGCAAGGTCTATGCCTCATGGGGAGGTGCATGGCAGGAGGAGGGCCAAGACAAGCCCCTCCAGAAGGAGTCCTCTTGCCCATGTCCAGCATGTTAACCACATTTCATTTCCCCCTGCAGTTTCAAGTTCACTACACTAAGCTCCCTGTAATACATCAGAAATACAGTATTGTGAGTTTCTGGAGATTCAGCCAGATGTATCTCAAGATTTCTAAACGTTCTGGACATGTGGAAATAGTCTCGTATATATATATTTTCTTACATATTTTCTTAACTGGTATCTGTGCCCTGATTACTGGCTCTCCGTTCTCTTCTTTAAGTTCTTCCAAGTATCACACAGAGCAGCCGCAGCTAGGGTACCAGTATGGAAAACAGTCACACCTGAATCATTCCTCCATCACCGCCCAGGATCAATCTGAAAAGTTAAGAAGGAATCCAGGGGAGCTGAGCATACCAGCTTTCTCTCTCATAAACTGATAGAACTTGTCCTTCTGCTTTCATTATAGATGCTGTCACTACAGCAAGTAAACTCAAGCGTTTTCACATTTAAACATTTCAAACTGCTTACTGGCTTGTAAATTATGCTAGCTAATTGTCTTCTAGCAGGGGTTTTTGTTTGTTTTTGTAAAAAGTCTCAGTTAAACTCCTTATTGAATACCCTGTTTTAACCTCTCATCCTCTCCTTGACTCTTTTTTTCTTCCTTAACGGCAGCTTTCTGCCACAGCTGAAATATTTGGTAATAATGGCAAACATTTGTGGGGTCCTTACTGTAGTTCAGATATCGTCCTCAGTGCTGTAGTAATAACTCACCTCACCCTCCCAGCAGTTCTATGAGAACAGGTACTATTATAACTTTCCCATCGCCAATAAGGAATCTGCATAATTGCCAAGGTCACTTACGTGGTGCATAGCTGAGTTGGGATTTGAACCCACAGAGTCTGGGTTCAGAGAGCTCAGGTTCCTAACAGTTCCCAGTATCAGAATCACCTGGGACCTGGGCATATCTACCAAGCTCCTATCTGCTTTAACAGGCCTCTGTGTTCTTTATTAGCTCTCAGGTAATTCTGATACCAAAGTTTGGAAACCACAGCAACTGTGCTCTTCTGCCTTGATTTTGAACATTATTCAGAAGCTACTGTCCTGCCTGAGGGTGTGTTCCTATCCCTACAGGTCAGTGTTTCCGTGCTTGTGCCCAGTGGAAGAGAAACTGCAGGAGAGCCATCCAGGGACCCTCTAGGGGACTGTCCCACTCCCTGTTTGTCAGTGGAAACACCCCAGCTCCTGTCCCTGGTCATATGGCCATCACCTTGGCTCTCTCAGAAGTCCTCAGAAACTGCCTTTCCCCCACTACCTCAGACTAACTTAAAGGCTTCTCAGTGCTTTCATAAGCCTATACATTCCTCCATCTCTCCACATTGTGTTGTCTGTCCTCAGATTATCTGGAGGACACCACGTTGTAATGTAATTTATATGTGCTGTGACTGTCTAGAGGGCAGGTGACAAGTCTGATTAATTTTAGTATCCTTACATGTCGGGGGGCTTTAACGCAGCCCCCTGGTTCCGCCACGGATGAAGACTACCAAGACATGATCTGCTTGGGGAGGAAAGGTGGCCAATCTCTCAGGGGGAGAAGGGCCTTGATCCTTTTTCTCCATGGACTTTTATTAGGTTCATTGCATAGGAACGCAGATAAAGCTCATCAATCATTGTCAGCCAGCAAGGATTAAACAATACAGGATTTGCAGAGAACTTCCAGGGCTTAGTCTGAGCTACAGCCAATCAGCTAGAGGGCCATAAAACTTTAAGCGCCAGACTCATCTCAAGTCTGGACCCTTATCTTTTAAGCCGAGGGTACAGATTAAGTAGGCTTCACAGGAATGTACTATTTTCCTTAGGCCTGATTCCCCAGGGAATCCGCCCCTCCCAGCACAGGACTGCACCGCCCTCTGTTATCCTTCAGGCTCAAATCAGACAGGGAAGTAAAGCAGCCAAGAGATTAGGAGACTTCTTGCAGACAGAATGAGGACTCCGGCTATTTCAAAGCCAAGGGGCGAGGGTCCATCACCCCCTTTTGCCACAGCCCCCCAAGTCCTTCCCTGCGAGCTATCCCTGGTGACCAGAGCCTGTCTTAGGTTGATCCTCCCTTGAGGATTCTTACCCGTCATTGGCTAACTGGTCAGGCTCAGAGCCAAGCAGGGTAAAGTAAAGTGGGCAGAGGTGGCGCCCCTGCCAGGGAGATAAGCTTTGTGTCCTTAGTGGCTTATGGTCGCAAGGTCTCTGACTCAGCCTTAGCCATGGGGGGTTACAGCCTCTGAAACCAGGCAGGGTGGTTCCCAACACTTACAGCCTAACACAGGGCCAGTTAGTTGAATAAAAGAACTCCTACCTCCTGAGAACCTTCCCCAGTTGCCCTGAGCCTTGCAATCACTGAGTACCCCCTTGAGTGCCTTTCTGGACACACCCTTTCTGAAGGGCCCCTTTCCAACACCTAACCCAGGGATAGGGCAGCTTTTAACCAGCACGTGATTTTGGGCATGTTCTTTCAACTCCCAGAACGTAAGTCTGCTCTTAAGATGAGAGTCAGGAACAGACTTAGCTTGCCGACTTTTAAATTACCCAATACAGAAGAGCAATCTGAGTCTGGCTAAGATGGAGGCGTAGGTGGATACACTTTGCCTCCTCGCACAACCAAAAGAAGGACAACAACAAATTTAGAAACAAAAAATGACCAGAACTGCCAGAAAATTGAACTGTTATGGAAGCCCGACAACCAAGGAGTTAAAGAAGAAACATTCTTCAGACTGGTAGGAGGGGTGGAGACAGGTGGCCAGGGCAGAGAGGACTCGGGGCGAGGCAGCTTGAGGACTGGGTGGGTGGGGCGGCAGCTGGCAGACCAGGAGGTCCCACATTCATGCACAGATAAACCATAAGGAACAACTGGGGAGTGAGATAGACCTCGAAACTCAGGGTTTCAGCATGGGGAAATAAAGCCTCAAAACCTCTGGCTGTAAAGACCTCTGGGAATTGTGATGGCAGGAGAAACTCCCACCCTCACAGGAGAGTTCACTGGGGAGACCCACAGAGTACTAGAATGTACACAAACCCAACAACCTGGGTATCAGCACCAGAAGGGCCCAATTGCTTGTGGGAAGTGGGGGAAGTGACTGAGAGCCAGTGGAGAGGAGAGAAAGCAGCACTGTTCCCTTTCCGACCCCTTACCCACATAAAGTGCCACAACGCAGCAACATGGGTTGCCCAACCCTGGTGAATACCTAAGGGCCCTTACTACATAACAGGTGAGCCAAGACAAAAAAATATGGCCCAAATGAAAGAACAGATCAAAGCTCCAGATAAAATACAACTAAGCAATGAAGAGAGAGCCAACCTAGCAGATGCAGAGTTCAAAACAATGGTAATCAGGATGCTCACAAAAATGGTTGAGTATGGTCACAAAATAGAGGAAAAAGTGAAGGCTATGCAAAGTAAAATAAAGGAAAATGTACAGGGAACCAACAGTGAAGGGAAGGAAACGGGGACTCAGATCAACAGTTTGGAGCAGAAGGAAGAAGTAAACATTCAACCAGAACAGAATGAAGAAACAAGAATTCAAATAAATGAGGAGAGGCTTAGGAACCTCTGGGACAACTTTAAACATGTCAACATCTGAATCATAGGGTTGGCAAAAGGAGATGAGGAAGACCAAGAAATTGAAAACTTACTTGAAAACATAATGAAGGAGAACTTCCCCAATCTGGCAAAGGAAATAGACTTCCAGGAAGTCCAGGAAGCTCAGAGAGTCCCAAAGAAGTTGGATCCAAGGAAGCACACACCAAGGCACCTCATAATTACATTACCCAAGGTTAAAGATAAGGAGAGAATCTTAAAAGCAGCAAGAGAAAAGGACACAGTTACCTACAAAGGAGTTCCCATAAGACTGTCAGCTGATTTCTCAAAAGAAACCTTGCAGGCAAGAAGGGACTAGAAAGAAGTATTCAAAGTCAAGAAAGCAAGGACTTAATCCAAGATTACTCCACCCAGCAAAGCTACCATTTAGAATGGAAGGGCAGGTAAAGTTCTTCCCAGATAAGGTCAAGTTAAAGGAGTTCATCATCACCAAGCCCTTATTATATGAAGTGTTAAAGAGACTTATCTAAGAAAAAGAAGATCAAAAATATGAACAGTAAAATGATAACAAATTCACAACTATCAACAACTGAACCTAAAAAAACAAAAACAAAAACCAACTAAACAAATTACGAGAACAGGAACAGAATCACAGAACTGGAGATCACATGGAGGGTTATCAGTGGGGAGGGGGAATGGGGAGAATGGGGGAAAAGGTACAGGGTATAAGAAGCGTAAATGGTAGGTACAAAATAGACAGGGGGAGGTTAAGAATTGTATAGGAAATTGCCCTGGCTGGTGTGGCTCAGTGGATTGAGTGCAGGCCTGCGAACCAAAGGGTCACTGGTTCAACGATTCACAGTCAGGAAACGTGCCTGGGTTTTGGGCCAGGTCCCCAGTTGGGGGCATGGGAGAGGGAACAGATCGATGTATCTCTCACACATTGATGTTTCTCTCCCTCCTCTTGTTCTCTCCCCTCCCCTCTCTCTAAAAATAAATAAATAAAATATTTAAAAAAAAAGAATTGTATAGGAAATGGAGAAGCCAAAGAACTTACATGTAGAAACCATGGACATGAACTAAGAGGGTGGAATGTGGGTGGGAGCAGGGGTGGTGCAGGGCAGAGGGGAATAAAGGGGGAGGGGAATGGGACAACTATAATAGCATAATCAATAAAATATATTAAATAAATCCCTCCCATTGATCTGCCAACAGCAACCAAGGCTCAACTACAAGAGGAGGGTATACTCAGCCCACACGAAAGGCACATCTTGAGTACCCAGTTTGGGTGATACGGGAGGCTGTGTCACTGTGCCCTACAGGACACCTACTACATTAGGCCACACTACCAAGACATGGAGTCAAAGCAGCTCTATGTAATACAGAAAAACAAACACAGGGAGGCTGCCAAAACTAGGAGATAAAGAAACATGGCTCAGATGAAAGGATAGATCAAAACTCCAGAAAAAGAGCAAAATGAAATGGAGATGAGCTATCTATCAGTGCAGAGTTCAAAACACTGGTTATCAGGATGCTCAGGGAACTTAGTGAGGACCTCAACGACATAAAAATGACCCAGCCAGAATCAAAGGATACAGTAATTGAAATAAAGAACAATTTACAGGGAAACAACAGTAGAGTGGATGTAACCGAGAATCAATGGTTTGGAACATAAGGAAGCCAAAAACAAAAACAAAAACACTCAGAACAACAAGAAAAAAAAGAAGAAGAAAAAATGAGGATAGTGTAAGCAGCCTCTGGGATGACTTCAAGAGGTCTAGCATTCACATCATAGGGGTGCCAGAAGGAAAACAGAAAGAGCAAGAAAGGAAATCTACTTGAAAAAAATAAGGAAAGAAAACTTACCTAATTTGGTGAAGGAAATAGACATGCAAGTCCAGAAAACACAGAGTTCCAAACAAGATGGATGCAAACAGGTCCACCCTAAGACACATCATAATTAAAATGCCAAAGATTAAAGATGAGGAGAGAATGTTAAAAGCAACAAGAAAAGCAGTTAGTTACCTACACGGGAGTTCCCATAAGACTGTCAGCTGATTTCTCAAAAGAAACTCTTCAGGCTAGAAGGAACTGGCAAGAAATATTCAAAGTCATGGAAAGCAGGGGCCTACAGCCAAGATTGCTCTACCCAGCAAGGCTATCATGTAGAATCAAAGGACAGATAAAGAGCTTCCCAGACAAAAAAATAAAGGAGTTCATCACCACCAAACCATTATTATATGAAATGTTAAAGGGGCTTATTTAAGAAAAAGATCAAAACTAAGAATAAAATGGCAAAATACATATCTATAAACAATTGAATCTAAAATACAAAGCAAACAAGAAGAACAGAGACAGAGTCCTGGACATGGAGGGCTTTTGATCATTCCCAGATGGGAGAGGCATGTGGGGGAATGGGTGGAGAGGTGAGGGGATTAAGAAGTACAAATAGGTAGTGACAGAATAGCCATGGAAATGTAAAGTACAGTATAGAAAGTGGAGTAGCCAAAGAACCTATATGCATGACCATTGGATATGAACAATGGTGGGAGGATTGCCTGAGAGAGTGGACAGTGCTTGGTGGAGGGGGGCAAAGGGGGAAAATCAGGACAACCGTAATAGCATCATCAATAAAATATAATTTTTTTAATATTTATTTTTAGAGAGAGGGGAAGGGAGGGAGAAAGAGACAGAAACATCAATATGTGGCTGCCCCTCGTGCACCCCGCACTGGGGACCCTGCCCAAAACCCAGGCATGTGCCCTGTCTGGGACTCGAAACAGCAGCCCTTTGCTTCATAGCACAGCACTGAATCCACTGGACCATGCCAGCCAGGGAAAAATTTTTATTTTATTTAATTAATTAATTTATTTTTATTTTATATCTTCACAAGAAAACATAGCACTATTGAGTGTCTATTACATCCTATGGAGAACTTCAATCTTAGGTCACAGTTAAGAGCTCCTGGGTTAAGAGCTCCTTAGGTTAAGAGCTCCTGGTTTTGGTACCATAAGCTCTCTTGGAAATGACCTAAAAATATTTTTTTTAAAAAGCACTCAAGGGCATGGATTCCATAGGGACACTGGAAAAAGACCTGAGGGAGGTGAGACAGGCATGCAAATATGTGCCAGTTGTGTGTTCCAAGGGGAAGGACCTACAGTGCAAAAGCCCTGAGGCAGTTTTCCTGGGTATATTCAGGTGAGCAAGGAGGCCAGTGTAGTTGGAGCAGAGACAGCCAAAGTTAGTTGTAAGAAGTGAGGTTGGAAAATTAATGAACATAGGTGTGGGGACAGGTGGGGCATTATAGGCCACTGTAGCTTTTACCGAGAAAGGGAAGCCATTGCCTCTAATACAAGTTGCTCAAGGCAGAGGTCTGGCCTGGCTTGTTGGGAACCGCCCTGCCTGGTTTCAGAAGTTGTAACCTACTGTGACTAAGCCATCCTAAGCCACTAAGGAGACAAAGCTTATCTCCCTGGCAGGAGCACCACCTCTGCCCACTTTACCTCACCCTGCCTGGCCCCTAGTGCATGATTGGTTAGCCAATGACGGGTAAGATTCTTGAAGGGAGGGGCGACCTAAGACAGGCAAGATCATGACAGGGCCCTCAGGGAAGGACTTGGGGGGCTATAGAAAAAGGGGGTGATGGACCCTCATCCCTCGGCTTTGACATGGCCTGAGTCCTCATTCTGTCTGTAAAAAGTCTCCTAATCTCTTTGCTGCCTTACTTGCGCTGCCTGACTTAAGCCTGAAACAATGCAGGAGGTGGGTGGGGCCCTGTGCTGGAAAGGGCTGGCTCCCCAGGGCATCAGGCCTAAGAAAGAATGCATAAAATCCTGTGAAACCTGCTTTGCTAATACCCTCAATTTAAATGATAAGGGTCCAAGCCTGAAATGATCTTGTTTCCCCAAAGTTTTATGGCCCTTTAGCCATCTGACCCTGACTCTAAATAAGCCCTCATAGTACTTTGAATATTACTTGTTTGATCATTACTGCCTGACAATGATTGATGGGCTTAACCTGAGAACGTGGGTCTTCAGAGCCGCTGGTTGCTTACTGATTATAGTAATGCTCTGTGTACTTTGACCCACTTGCAAATTATTTTCCCAGGGTCGTATGAGAGACCAGCAAGCAGCAAGCTTTGTGGGATCTATAGCGGTCCTAACTAAAAACAAGGGGGGAAATATAGGAGACCATTCTACGTGGCGTGGGCTCAGCTCCCACTTGGAAAGGCCAGTGGCAAGTGAGGTCCAGCGCACAGGACCCACGCCCATGGATAGGTTCTCCCGTGGGGACTCAGGCCTGCATTGTGCCTAGGCCACTTTGAGACTTGCTTTTTGCTAAAATTCCCTCACCCTGAATTGAGGCAGCAAATGTTTACTGCATATCTTTAAAGTAACTTCCCAAAATCTATGCTAAACCTTCCAAGGATGAGTGTAACCAGTTCAACCACTTTTCCCTTTACATTTGCAAATATCCTTCTTTTTTGATGCAATTAGCAACATCCTCTCCTTTGTTTTCCATAAAAGGTAACCACCTAAAGGGAACCTGTACATAGTAAATGAGGACCATCCTCAATGTAATGTGCCCAGAAAAGCAATAGTCCATCTGGGCACTCTCCCCCTGAGAGAGTGGCTGTGCAGTCCCTTTTCCTCCACAGGATTCAGTAGTCTGTGTGAATTTGTCTCGTCTCAGCCACAATGCTGCAGACACTGCAGGCCGGTGGCTGCATCACTGGCTCCTCTCAGCACCTAGCACAAGGCTTTCACCTAGAAAATATCAAGGTGCAATTTTTAAAAAATAAAAGTATGTCAAAAGATGGCATTTGTGTGGCCTGCAGGGCATATAGTTGTTAGGTGCCCATTTTGGTCGCTATCTTAGGCAGAGAGTGCTGCAGTGGAGATAAGGTAAGGAATGTAGGGCCAGGTGGACAAATGTGAGCAGAAAACAGGTGGATCACTAGGTCTTTGGAGCCAGGGATTCCCAAGGAAGGTGACTGACTGGCAGGGTGGGATGGAGGAGAGAGGGGTGAAGGAGGCTAGTGCAGCCAGGACAAGCAGTGGGCTGTGTAGCAGAGACAAGCTATAGGAAAGAAACCTCAGCCAGGAGGCTGGCTGGGATGTGGAAACGAATGAGAGAGGTTAGACAACTGCCAGTTGACCAGGGGCGCCTATTAACAGAACTGGAGAGATCTAGAGAGTTGGCCTCTCTCACAACACTTACCACATTATGCCTCGTGTCTTATTTTCCGATTGCTTTCCCTTATTCTCAAGGGTAGAGAGCGCGTCCTACTCATCTGTATGTCACCCGGAGTCCACTGCTGTAGGGCATCTAGCAGGTGCTCGGGCAGTGCTTGTGTTATTTCGGATCAGTTGGGCTTGAGAAACAGGTGTGCCTGCCACCTTTTATCCCATTATTTCTAGACTCATTCCTTCCCTCCATATGTTGGTTCCACAAGTCCACTTCTCAGTCAGGCAGACGCTGTTCCCGAGCCTTTCACGAGCAAGACAACGTATGCTTATCAAGCCATGCTATTGGTCAATCATGAAAGGCTGAACAGTCACAGAAAGAGGCTGTGTCAAGTTCAGGGTTAGCTAGGTGTTTCTCTGGGGCACACAGAAGGGAAGTTTCTCTAGAGGTCACAGACGTAGCCACTACCAACCAATGCAAGCTGTTACCTGCTTCGTCTCCTGAAATAGCTGCTACAGGACCCTCCCTGCATACTAGTGCAGGCAACGATAAATGCCTGTCTGGTGGGAGTTGCACTGAATATTCAGCATTCACCCAAACATTTATTGAGCATCTACAATGTGTGTGGACACAGTTATGCCTTGGAGCAAATGGATCTACACTATTTTCAGAAGTCAACTTCAAGGTCATTTTCCCCCCAGAAGCCTCCTGACACCTCTCAATTAGATTAGGGTTGCCCTGGTATGTTGTACTTCCCTTAGCCTAGCATTTATAAAATGGCATTTTAATGCCTATTTTCTGGTCTGTATGTTCTACTAAACTGTAAATTCTGTGAAAGCAAAACCCCAGATTTTGTCCGCAGCACTTAGCAGAGCACTGTACAATACAGGCAACATTTAATTAACGATTGCTTAATTAAATAAGACAGTGAGGTAGAGTGCTAAGTATGCACAAAGTGGAACCCCAGGATGTCAGGTGAATGCTTCTCAGTTCAATTGGATGGTGGGAGAGTACCAAAGTGGTGAGTTCCTCTGGTGCGGAACACGTGTGCACAACGTTGGAAGGCATACTTTAGAAAGGTGTGAAATTCTCTGTGGTTGGAGCACAGCGGTTTATCTGGGGAACCAGGACGCCGGACAGGAGGAGCAGCAGGTCAAGATGATGCAGAATCGTGGTCTCCTTAAGGTCAAGTCCATAACAGGTAATGGCAGCAAACCTGGCCTGAGAATGAAGGTGCCCACCTCCAAATCCTCTGGGAAAGCATCAGCCATTCCACTGGCAGAGCCCTGAACCTCGCCCCGCCCACAGCACAGGCCGCCGCTACCTGGCCCCGCCTGCTGGAGGACTAAGGGAGGTCCCTCCCAGGGCACCCAAGGGACCCAGTCACCAGAGGCGGAGCACGCGGGCGCGCAGGCGCGCTGAGGCCTCGAGCCCCAAGGGGCGGGCGGGTGCGCGCGCTTTCTCGCGCACGCGCGCAAGGAGGGGGTGACGGCCGTGGTGACGCTGCTGCGGCGGGAGGGTGGCGGCGCGTGAGGGGCGCGATTCCCCGCGTCTTGGGAGCAATACCCCAGCTCCCGCCGCTCACGCCGCCACCATGTCGGGCAGGTCAGTCCGGGCCGAGACCCGCAGCCGAGCCAAGGACGACATCAAGAAGGTGATGGCGGCCATCGAGAAAGTGCGGAAATGGTGAGGGGCCGGGACTGAGGGTGCTGGCAGGGGTCACGGGCCCAGGCCCAGAGGAGCGCCAGACCGACGGGTGGGATGGGAACCTACCGGCTGACGCTTGG